>NC_091184.1:34862479-34897479 GCF_040958095.1 Procambarus clarkii | reverse complement strand
TATTAACCAGCAGAAAATGAGGTTCGTCGCAGCGACCATAGGTGCTCGCTTGACAAGGTGAGATATCGTACCTCGGGCAACTCATAATGTTGTCAACAACAAACACATTCATAATGTTTTTGTATTGTATATATTAGGTTTTTGAGACGCCTCTGCCTTAGGCCATTAGTTCTTCCCTTTTCTTACCATCTCTTAATTCTTCCTCTTCTCCTTATAGATTAAGTACAATGTATCAAATACTATGCTCATTATTTTTTTTCTTTTACGTGTTATTCAATATCCTATGGAAATATAGCACTGTCTTCCTTCTTCCGTGTTAGGAGGGGGCGGGAGGTCTCCCCATAGGCTTGAGGGCCTATTTTTATGAGCATTTTTTATGGCCTGAACGGTATTACTGATTTGTTGGAAGAGTGAGTATATATAGGCTGTCGTTAGTGTTGATCTCTGAAAGAACGATGTAGGCCTACCGGCTGTCTGTGCTGAAAATCAGCTTTGAAGTTGAGCAGCCTGTCGTTCAACTGGTGCTATATGTGGCTTTGCAACATCAGATTGGGCGCTGGTTATCTAACGTGGCTGATATCTATGACGCTGTGTGTGATATCATGGAGTCAGCGCTCAAGGTGAGTCAGGTCTGCAATGGTTCTGTTTTTGTTCTCTTGATTAATGGTATATTTTATGACTCTAAGCTTGGCTTCAATATAAGGTTTCAAGGTAAGGGTGTACAATGGGGATTTGTGTAGCTTATTCAGTGAAACCTATATATATATAATGTATATATATATATATATATATATATATATATATATATATATATATATATATATATATATATATATATATATATATATATATATATTCTTGGATCAACTTCGAGTTTATACTCGTCCATCTACACATATCAAGGATGTTTTTAAGGTCTGTATTAATATATAATTTAAAGATAGACATTGTTTTTTTAATATAAATTACACTCGTATTGGATAGACATACAAAAATAATTACTTCAAATGGTAAAATTGGTAATTTAGCATAAAGGTGTTTAGTTATTTTTTGTTGATTGACGCATTGTATAAATGCCCCCCCCCCCCACCTTCTCGATAACAGGATAGTCTCCCAGATCTTGACGCGTGATAACACCTTGATAACATGTTTGATGCATGGCTCTGCGCACCGAGCAGCTCCTCAGCGCACGCTATCTAACTTGGAACTTAAGGGAAAGAAAAGGGGGGGTGTGGGGGAGGGGGAGTGAGGCCTATATGATTCAATCCCTCCCACTTCCCCCACTCCCTCCCAGGGGCCCGGTCACTTGACTTGCCACTCCGTCAGAATTCCAACCTCCTAACCTAACCTGAATACCAACCCAAACAACCCCACCCCCTAACCTATCGAGTCCCTCACACATAGAAAACGCGGATATTTGTGAGCCGTTACTGTTCACAGTAGGCCGCATTGGTAACGCAGGTTATCATAACGTAACAAAAACAGGAGTGGGGGGGGGAGGTGAGGGGGGGGGGTAACCTTTATCAGATTTTAGTTTTTACAACGGCTAAATCGTTGCTAAGTTACAAATGCCACACGCTATGCAACGTCACGGGTTCCCAAGACGAGGACGGGGTATATTATTTTAAATTTAAATTTTGCCCCGAGGGGCGAGTTTATTGGGCAGCGCCACTCATCTTGTGAGTGGACACACCGCCATAGTGACAGTATTGGGCAGCGCCACTCATCCTGTGAGTGGACACACCGCCATAGTGACAGTATTGGGCAGCGTCACTCATCTTGTGAGTGGACACACCGCCATAGTGACAGTATTGGGCAGCGCCACTCATCTTGTGAGTGGACACACCGCCATAGTGACAGTATTGGGCAGCGCCACTCATCCTGTGAGTGGACACACCGCCATAGTGACAGTATTGGGCAGCGCCACTCATCTTGTGAGTGGACACACCGCCATAGTGACAGTATTGGGCAGCGCCACTCATCCTGTGAGTGGACACACCGCCATAGTGACAGTATTGGGCAGCGCCACCCATCCTGTGAGTGGACACACCGCCATAGTGACAGTATTGGGCAGCGCCACCCATCCTGTGAGTGGACACACCGCCATAGTGACAGTATTGGGCAGCGCCACTCATCCTGTGAGTGGACACACCGCCATAGTGACAGTATTGGGCAGCGCCACTCATCCTGTGAGTGGACACACCGCCATAGTGACAGTATTGGGCAGCGCCACCCATCCTGTGAGTGGACACACCGCCATAGTGACAGTATTGGGCAGCGCCACTCATCTTGCGAGTGGACACACCGCCATAGTGACAGTATTGGGCAGCGCCACTCATCCTGCGAGTGGACACACCGCCATAGCAGCATGTACAACACTCCCCAATAGGAAGAAAACCCGTTTTTACGCCCACTCTCGCCTTTAGTGTGATTTACCACAACGTGCAAAATACAGAGTGCTAACCTAACCTAACCTAACCTAAACTTATCGAACGAGGCACAGAAAACGTGGATATTTGTGAACTGCTACTTTTTCACAGTCCCTTGTCATTTGTTCTTTGGAGGAACCTTTGTGTACAAAATTAGACGTATTAGTTGTGCCTAAGCTTGTTCCAAGTCTTCTCAAGTTAAAAATCTTTGAACGGCGACCAATTCAGAATAGGTCCACTCTATAGGACGTCTCTAAGATCTCTCACAAGTGGTATCAGAGATGTCTTGAGAAGTGGAGAATTTTTAGTGGTTAATACTACAGTGTACTCACCTAGTTGTGTTTGCGGGGGTTGAGCTCTGGCTCTTTGGTCCCGCCTCTCAACCGTCAATCAACAGGTGTACAGATTCCTGAGCCTACTGAGCCTATACACTGTGCAGTATATAGCTGTATTGAGTATGATTTCGTTCATACGAACGTATCATTACTCTGTATAGAGCTTCGGTGTATACAGGTTCAGTATGACGGCCACAGAGCCTCGTATTAGAGCTTTTAGTATTTGGAAATACAGCGTTGGAAACTGGCACTACAGCTGTATTAGCACAACAGGTGTAGTAATGTACTGCCAGTTTTATCGACATGTGACGTCACTTCCGAAGATAGTTTTATCTATCTAACGTCAGTGTTTTATCTGAGGCACGTAAACGCGTATCCAGCTTCATATCACTTGTGCGTCGCTACAGTAAATGCAAATTTACTTTAGTCATTTAATAATAATAATAATTATTATAATATATTTACCTTTTTAAATATAGTTATTATTAGAGATAAAGGAATAAAATATTCCGGTCATCCCCATGACACGAAAGTACTTTTCTACTTACAAAAGTAGAAAAGTACAAAATAAAAGTGGAAAGTACAAAATTGTAGTGATGGTTCACAAGTAAATCATTTTTTTCTACTCTCAATTTTATAGAGTTGAGCCAAAAAAAAAAAATCTGAAAAAAACTTAAATACTCCTAGGCCTAAAATACCATATATGTACTTAGGCCTAAGATAGCGTGTATTAGGCCTAGAATTGCTAGAAGTTTATCTTCTGGTTAAAAAAAAAAAGTTTCAGATTTTGTTGAAATTCATCCATACCAAAGTCAAATTTTCTGGTGACTCGTCTCAACATATTGGTACTTTCATCCACCTGGTTACTATAAGTACTTGAATTTTAGCAGAATGGGCTGCGTTTTCAGCCAGCACCAACCTAGCCCAAGTATAACGCTCTATGGCTGCTACTTTGGGTCATCAGTGATGGCTCTGTTGCCTAGCTCATCAATGATGCAACTAGCTTAGATAAACAATTTGAGGAATTCAGTTCCTGAGCCCATTATGTGCCTGTGTAACCTTTCCAACACGGCCCACAGGTTAGGTATGGGGTCCACTACCACTCACAAGCCGGGTATGGGGGTCCACTACCACTCACAAGCCGGGTATGGGGGTCCACTACCACTCACAAGCCGGGTATGGGGGTCCACTACCACTCACAAGCCGGGTATGGAGGGTCCACTACCACTCACAAACCGGGTATGGGGGTCCACTACCACTCACAGGATGGGTATGGGGGGTCCACTACCACTCACAAGCCGGGTATGGGGGTCCACTACTACTCACAAGCCGGGTATGGGGGTCCACTACCACTCACAAACCGAGTATGGGGTCCACTACCACTCACAGGATGGGTATGGGGGGGTCCACTACCACTCACAGGATGGGTATGGGGTCCACTACCACTCACAAGCCGGTTATGGGGGTCCACTATCACTCACAAGCCGGGTATGGGGTCCACTGCCACTCACAAGACGGGTATGGGGTCCACTACCACTCACAAGCCTGTATGGGGTCCACTACCTCTCACAAGCCGAGTACCGGGGTCCACTACCACTCACAAGCCGGGTATGGGGGTCCACTACCACTCACAAGCCGGGTATGGGGGTCTACTACCACTCACAAACCGGGTATGGGGGTCCACTACCACTCACAAACCGGGTATGGGGGGCCACTACCACTCACAAGCCGGGTATGGGGTCCACTACCACTCACAAACCGGGTATGGGGGTCCACTACCACCCACAAGCCGGGTATGGGGGTCCACTACCACCCACAAGCCAGGTATGGGGTCCACTACCACTCACAAGCCGGGTATGGGGGTCCACTACCACTCACAAGCCGGGTATGGGGGTCCACTACCACTCACAAACCGGGTATGGGGTCCACTACCTCTCACAAGCCGAGTACCGGGGTCCACTACCACTCACAAGCCGGGTATGGGGGTCCACTACCACTCACAAGCCGGGTATGGGGGTCCACTACCACTCACAAGCCGGGTATGGGGTCCACTACCACTCACAAGCCGGGTATGGGGATCCACTACCACCCACAAGCCGGGTATGGGGTCCACTACCACTCACAAATCGGGTATGGGGTCCACTACCACTCACAAGCCGGGTATGGGGGTCCACTACCACTCACAAGCCGGGTATGGGGGTCCACTACCACTCACAAGCCGGGTATGGGGGGCCACTACCACTCACAAGCCGGGTATGGGGGTCCACTACCACTCACAAGCCGGGTATGGGGTCCACTACCACTCACAAGCCGGGTATGGGGTCCACTACCACTCACAAGCCGGGTATGGGGTCCACTACCACTCACAAGCCGGGTATGGGGGTCCACTACCACTCACAAACCGGCTTTAGATACATAACAAATGAACTAAACTAAAAAAAAACACAGAAATGAACCTAAATTAATACCAAGTACTCATAGACAAAAACAAGTCGTTATTATATTCATTTACCGCAATAATCACCAACGAGTGCGTTGCCTTCGGCGTTCTAGGGCCCTCTGAAGCCGCCTGAGGCCGCGAGGTTAAATTCCGCAATTAAACTTCTCTCTCATTTCACAATGGAAGCCGGGACAAGGCTCAGTAACAAGAGGCAGGTCGACAGGGACCTGCAGGAGTTACCCGCGCGCCACACACACACACTACTGAGGTGCTGCTGCTGCTCCTGCTACAGGCGCCTCCTGCAGGTTTGGAAGGATGGGGAGTGAGTTACCTGGTGGCCGGGGTTGTGTCGGAGGAGAGAGACACTAAGAGAGAGAGAGCGTGTGTGTGCTTCAGGCTCAGAGGATGGGGATTGACTGACCGAGACCGCTGTTGTTGGTGCTGCTAGTGGCTTGGTATCTCACTACCCCCCACCATTCATAACTCCTCCTCCCCCCTTCTCTCCACATACCCCCCTCCCTTACCCCCTTTTCACCCCCCCTCTCATTACCCCCTCACTCGTTACACCACCTACCCCCCTAAACACCCATCCCTTTCCCCTTTAAAACATAAATTCAAGTTTTGTGTCATACCATGACAGGGGCACCGCCCCCCTGAAGGGGACCAATCTGATGACATTCACGACCTTCGTAGCAACAACAAAATATATATTTCGGAGCCGCACTGCAGGCCTATTGACCTATACCATGTGGGTTCCATTTCTATTCGCGGTCTCCCTTCACCCCCATTGGTCCTACACAATCTATTCTTGAAGACCTATGCAATTGGTTGTCCTCGATGGTAGGTCATTTTCCCTCGTTCTAGCTGCAGGACGTGTTGCTGCTCCTGCCTCTGATGGGAGAAATGCATTCACTTTGTTGCTAATTATGTCTATTGCAGGCCCCTAACTTGTTAGATGACAGCCTTGTTAAGTTACACACACACACACACACACACACACACACACACACACACACACACACACACACACACACACACACACACACACAGAGGGACCAAAGAGCCAAAGCTCAACCCCCGCAAGCACAAATAGGTGAGTACAGACGCCACCAGTTGAATGACAGTTGAGAGGCGGGACCAAAGAGCCAGAGCTCAATCCCTGCAAGCACAATTAGGTGAACACACACACACACACACACACACACACACACACACATACACACATACACACATACACACATACACACATACACACATAAGGAAGGCCCTGTGCCTTTGTGTAATTAAGGTCATGTGCTATATATATGCACCATGGTTTTCATGACCATGTATACAAATAAAACCATTTCTCATACACGTGTATTATGACTACAGTACCCTAAATGCGTGTATTGTGACTACAGTACCCTATATGCGTGTATTGTGACTACAGTACCCTATATGCGTATATAATGGAGACGCTGTCCATCTTTCACGTGTATATTGAAATGCGTACAAGACCTGGTTTACAGAAAATGAAGGTCGTACTCACTACAGGTGTTCGCTCGTTACAGGTGTTCACTTTAACCTCACGGGCAGGTGGGTCATCTTCTCTCCGACCTGATCACTGGGACTGGTCGGTTGCGCGACGATTTCCTTATTGCTGATCGGCGTTCGATCCCCGATGGCCCATAAAGTGATTAGGCACAATTCTTTCTTTCCGTCTTCTGTCAAATCCTTGTCCTCATATTCCATCTCCTTGTCCTCGTATCCCAGCTCCTTGTCCTCGTATCTCAGTTTCTTGTCCTCGTACCCCAGCTCCTTGTCCTCGTATCCCAGCTCCTTGTCTTCATACCCCAGCTCCTTGTCCTCGTATCCCAGCTCCTTGTCCTCATACCCCAGCTCCTTGTCCTCATACCCCAGCTCCTTGTCCTCATATCCCAGCTCCTTGTCCTCGTATCCCAGCTCCTTGTCCTCATACCCCAGCTCCTTGTCCTCATACCCCAGCTCCTTGTCCTCATACCCCAGCTCCTTGTCCTCATATCCCAGCTCCTTGTCCTCATATCCCAGCTCCTTGTCCTCATACCCCAGCTCCTTGTCCTCATACCCCAGCTTCTTGTCCTCATACCCCAGCTCCTTGTCCTCACACCCCAGCTCCTTGTCCTCGTATCCCAGCTCCTTGTCCTCACACCCCAGCTCCTTGTCCTTCTATTCCTACAAAATGCTACAATATCGTACACGCTTAATGTATTTACCTTACCTAATCTTCTCTCTTGTCACATCCGCCTGGAGCCTACAGCATCAGTATTCTGGGCATGGTACCCCTCACCTGGCATACCCCTGCAGCTGGGCATCTCCACGAGTACCCAGAGCGCTTCCGAACGTAGGAACACGTACCCCATTTAAGGTTCGAACCTCGTTTCATTTCTCCAAGATTATTGAGCTCATATTAAAGTCTTTTTTATTAATCTTGTCTGGATTGTGACTCAGATAAGGGTCAGCTCTTCTCTTTCCTTATCGTTATCTTAAGGAACTGTCACATCTGGTGAAGTTCCTTTCTAAGTTTCTGGATGGAAGTCGAGAAACTAATCAGGAAGCTGATTAGCTTCCTTCTTTCCTGATTAGTTATGTGATTAGGTTACTTGACGTTGTTACATATAAGCCCAAGTCATTAGCCTTCACACACGCAGAAAATGTGTGTGTGTGAAGATTTTGACCATGTCGTAGCTCAGTCGATTAAGGCAGCGTCTGGGATGCTCTCGGACGCAGGTTCGAATCCTCGTCACGGCCCTTGTGGATTTGTTCATCAACCTTCCGTCAGAAAGTTCCTTTTCTCTCTCTCTCTCTCTCTCTCTCCAGCAGCAGAAGTAGAAGTAGGAGTATAAATAGTAGTAATAGAAATAGTAGAAGAATAGTTCAATAGCAGCAGTAGTTAAATTACAGTAGTATTAGGTCAGAAAGAGGAGGGGGTAGTTTAGTTCATTTATCATGCACCCCATACCCATCTTGTGGGCGGTAGTGGAAAGGGTTACAGAGGCACACAATGGGCTATCTTGAGGTTATCTTGAGATGATTTCGGGGCTTTTTTAGTGTCCCCGCGGCCCGGTCCTCGACCAGGCCTCCACCCCCAGAAAGCAGCCCGTGACAGCTGACTAACACCAAGGTACCTATTTTACTGCTAGGTAACAGGGCTCAGGGACTGAACCCCACAAACTAATGGGGGAACTAATGACGTTTGCTGTATTAGTAATAAAAGAATTACAGCAGCATTTGAAATAGTAAAATGCGTAACCTTAAAAATAACAGAGTAGCAGTGTATTAGTAGTATTAGTTAATCGGTACGAATATTACTATAGAAGCAGAAGTACATTAGAAGTAGCAGAAGTACATTAGAAGTAGCAGAAGTACAGTAGAAGTAGCAGAAGTACAGTAGAAGTAGCAGAAGTACATTAGAAGTAGCAGAAGTACAGTAGAAGTAGCAGAAGTACATTAGAAGTAGCAGAAGTACAGTAGAAGTAGCAGAAGTACATTAGAAGTAGCAGAAGTACATTAGAAGTAGCAGAAGTACATTAGAAGTAGCAGAAGTACATTAGAAGTAGCAGAAGTACATTAGAAGTAGCAGAAGTACAGTAGAAGTAGCAGAAGTACATTAGAAGTAGCAGAAGTACATTAGAAGTAGCAGAAGTACAGTAGAAGTAGCAGAAGTACAGTAGAAGTAGCAGAAGTACAGTAGAAGTAGCAGAAGTACAGTAGAAGTAGCAGAAGTACATTAGAAGTAGCAGAAGTACAGTAGAAGTAGCAGAAGTACAGTAGAAGTAGCAGAAGTACATTAGAAGTAGCAGAAGTACATTAGAAGTAGCAGAAGTACAGTAGAAGTAGCAGAAGTACATTAGAAGTAGCAGAAGTACATTAGAAGTAGCAGAAGTACATTAGAAGTAGCAGAAGTACAGTAGAAGTAGCAGAAGTACAGTAGAAGTAGCAGAAGTACAGTAGAAGTAGCAGAAGTACATTAGAAGTAGCAGAAGTACAGTAGAAGTAGCAGAAGTACAGTAGAAGTAGCAGAAGTACATTAGAAGTAGCAGAAGTACAGTAGAAGTAGCAGAAGTACAGTAGAAGTAGCAGAAGTACAGTAGAAGTAGCAGAAGTACATTAGAAGTAGCAGAAGTACAGTAGAAGTAGCAGAAGTACATTAGAAGTAGCAGAAGTACAGTAGAAGTAGCAGAAGTACAGTAGAAGTAGCAGAAGTACAGTAGAAGTAGCAGAAGTACATTAGAAGTAGCAGAAGTACAGTAGAAGTAGCAGAAGTACATTAGAAGTAGCAGAAGTACAGTAGAAGTAGCAGAAGTACATTAGAAGTAGCAGAAGTACAGTAGAAGTAGCAGAAGTACATTAGAAGTAGCAGAAGTACAGTAGAAGTAGCAGAAGTAGCAGAAGTACAGTAGAAGTAGCAGAAGTACAGTAGAAGTAGCAGAAGTACAGTAGAAGTAGCAGAAGTACAGTAGAAGTAGCAGAAGTACAGTAGAAGTAGCAGAAGTACAGTAGAAGTAGCAGAAGTACAGTAGAAGTAGCAGAAGTACAGTAGAAGTAGCAGAAGTACAGTAGAAGTAGCAGAAGTACAGTAGAAGTAGCAGAAGTACAGTAGAAGTAGCAGAAGTACAGTAGAAGTAGCAGAAGTACAGTAGAAGTAGCAGAAGTACAGTAGAAGTAGCAGAAGTTCAGTAGAAGTAGCAGAAGTACAGTAGAAGTAGCAGAAGTACAGTAGAAGTAGCAGAAGTACAGTAGAAGTAGCAGAAGTACAGTAGAAGTAGCAGAAGTACAGTAGAAGTAGCAGAAGTTCAGTAGAAGTAGCATTACAGTCGTGCTTTTGCTCATAGAACAATACAGATACTAGTTCAGTGATAATCAGTACCCATCCTCCCTTTGCGTCACGCAAGCTTACAACTGATAGCGCCCAGATTTTCCTTGCTATCGTCTGAGTACTTTCCTTCCGGTCTTCTGAAGACGTTCCTTGCTATCTTGTGAGCACTTTCCTTCCTGTCTTCTAATGACGTTCCTTGCTATCTTCTGAGTACTTTCCTTCCGATCTTGAGTACTTCCGATCTTGAGTACTTTCGTCGTGATCCTGTACCTCAGTCACGCCTTTTTGATGAATCATTTAAGCACGTTTTAATGAACGTTCATCAAATGCTTTGGAAGTAACTTTTCCAATAAATAAAATTTCCAATTCTGATTCAAACGTTTTATTCGTAAAAGTTGTGTGCATTTACAATTGGGTCATTTTACACCAATTTACAGTAAATTATTTACCCAAGGCTTCCTTACTTCTGCCTCGAGGCTGGTAGGGTTAAGACAAGCGGGTCTTCCCCTTCTCCAAGTCGACAGGAAACATAGAATAAGATGAACGACTTCAGACAGGAAATACAGAACAAGATGTACGTCTTATGGACGTCAAAGGTAAGGTGTACGTGCTGTGTGTGAGGCACTCACATGAGTACTAGTGAGCTGGAGCCTCTAAGCATCTGTTTTATTGCGTCTTGTCCCTCTAAGCACCTGTTTTATTGCGTCTTGTCCTTCTAAGCACCTGTTTTATTGCGTCTTGTCCCTCTAAACATCTGTTATATTGCGTCTTGTCCCTCTAAACATCTGTTATATTGCGTCTTGTCCCTCTAAGCATCTGTTCTATTGCGTCTTGTCCCTCTAAACATCTGTTTTATTGCGTCTTGTCCCTCTAAACATCTGTTTTATTGCGTCTTGTCCCTCTAAGCATCTGTTTTATTGCGTCTTGTCCCTCTAAGCATCTGTTCTATTGCGTCTTGTCCCTCTAAACATCTGTTATATTGCGTCTTGTCCCTCTAAGCATCTGTTCTATTGCGTCTTGTCCCTCTAAGCATCTGTTCTATTGCGTCTTGTCCCCTCTAAACATCTGTTATATTGCGTCTTGTCCCTCTAAGCATCTGTTCTATTGCGTCTTGTCCCTCTAAACACCTGTTCTATTGCGTCTTGTCCCTCTAAGCACCTGTTTTATTGCGTCTTGTCCCTATAAGCACCTGTTTTATTGCGTCTTGTCCCTCTAAGCACCTGTTCTATTGCGTCTTGTCCCTCTAAGCACCTGTTCTATTGCGTCTTGTCCCTCTATGCACTTGTTCTATTGCGTCTTGTCCCTCTAAGCATCTGTTTTATTGCGTCTTGTCCCTATAAGCACCTGTTCTATTGCGCCTTGTCCCTCTAAGCACCTGTTCTTTTGCGTCTTGTCCCTCTAAGGACCTGTTCTATTGCGCCTTGTCCCTCTAAGCACCTGTTCTTTTGCGTCTTGTCCCTCTAAGCACCTGTTGTATTGCGTCTTGTCCCTCTAAGCACCTGTTCTATTGCGTCTTGTCCCTCTAAGCACCTGTTCTATTGCATTTGTGAACTTGCAAACAAAACAGGTGCTTGTGAACTTGCAAACAGAGTGAACGCACTCGTCCATAATAAGGCCGAAACTCTAGATGGAAGACTGGAGAAAGTCTGGCCAAAACAGATGCCTGCACGCAAATGAATAGATAGAGACTTCGGTCATATGGGCGGACGTCACTTGGACTAAATGCTGTCAGATGTATGATGCAGGAAGGCGTCTTCGAGGTGTGAGTTGGACGGGTTTAGATTGAGTATCTCCTTGTGAGAGAGAGGACAGGGAGGGGGAGAGAGGGAGAGAGAGAGGGGAGAGAGAGGAAGAGACAGAGGGAGAGAGAGAGATTGGCTAAGAGGGACGTCCAGTCAAGAATGTATGAAATATGTGTTTACAATGGTACAAAAAATTATTGTGGCTGTGAGATCACTCGTTCGTTCGGCTTTCTCGCCTCACAGGCTAACAATCCTGGAGCAGGAACCATCATCAACCATTTACTCAACCTCCTTGCGAAACCTGTACATCTTTGAACAATCCGGTTGGGTTTGCTTATATTACAACTATTTACGAGCTCTAATTACACATCCCTGGGGGTTGTTCTTGTTATAAACACTCTCGTAGGCCTTGAGGGCTTGTAAACAGTTTTATAAATGTAAACAGAGACACGCAGTGATTGCTGAAAGATGAACAGGTTTAGTAATAGGTTGGGTAAATGCTTGGCAAATCCTGATTTGGATTTGATTCTTAGCCAGAGATTGGGGGCCAGGGAGATCTACGTTCCTTCACCTACGAACGTCTATATTTTCCAAGCAGTGATTGGGGGGGGGGGACTTGGATACAAATCGACCGGCGAATCACGTTGCAGAAACGATAGTTTGCAAGTGGGTGGGTTTGAGGGCTTAGCAATCTTCTTCTTGAGCGGTTCCTTGACCTTATTGTTGACCCGGCCCCCTCCCCCACAGCCGGCGTTGGGGGGTGGGGGGTATCTGGTCTTCTCTTGCTGGGGGGTTGTTGGAGCAGCTGCCCCTGAGAGAGATACAACTGCACGCTGCACCTGTACCGCTGTACCTTTCACTGTACCTGTGAGAGGTACAATGCTCCCCCCTCACCTTCAATCCTTACCTGTCTCCCTCTCTCGTTATAACATCTTAAACAGGTGTATATTTATACCATTAGATTTAAAAACACCTGTTTTAACCAACAGGTGTTTAATGAATGCTGTCATTAACATGTGAGTGTATGGGAGCTCCAGCGAGGTCATCAGTTGTGACAAGATCATGGCCAGGTGTGTTGGGTGTAGAGGCCAGGGTCAGGTGTGTTTGGTGTAGAGGCCAGGGCCAGGTGTGTGTTGGGTGTAGAGGCCAGGTGTGTTGGGGAGGAGGGAAAAGAAGGGAATAAGAGGAAGAGGAAGGTAGAGGGGGAGGGAGGGGGAGTGTGTGGAGGGAGGAGGGGGGGCGGGGTATACTGTATAGTGGGAGTAAACTTGGTAGATAGCACAGTCTACACCCCTCTCCACTCCCTCCTCCTCCTCCTCCTCCTCCCCCTCTTCCTTCTCCCCCCTCCTCCTTACTCCTTCCCCTCTTCCTTCTTACACCTCCTTCTGATGTACACGGTAAAAGGTTGAGGGTCACCTGTCTTTCCGGGGATTTTACCTGGTAGACAGACTCTCTCTCTCTCTCTCTCTCTCTCTCTCTCCCTCTCCCTCTCCCTCTCTCTCTCTCTCTCTCTCTCTCTCTCCCTCTCCCTCTCCCTCTCTCTCTCTCTCTCTCTCTCTCTCTCTCTCTCCCTCTCCCTCTCCCTCTCTCTCTCTCTCTCTCTCTCTCTCTCTCTCTCCCTCTCTCTCTCTCTCTCTCTCTCTCTCTCCCTCTCTCGGTGTTCGAGCATCATCACAAAACGGAAAAATAGAAGAAACAGTAAAAGGCAAATTGGTGTATGTCAGGTAATTCCTTTTTGTATATAACCACAACCACTCGTATATATGTCTAACCTACGCTTGAAACAATCCAACGTCTAATATGGAACACATTGCCAGGAACCATAAGTCAACCCTGTTTCCAAACCAGTATTTACCCAGGTCTTCTTTTCAAACAAAACTTATCCAGTTTGTATCCTGTTTTGTCAGACAGTATTTAGCAAACCCATTTTTTTCTATACCATTTCATGGATTTAAATATTTCAGTCCTCTTTTTGCTCCTATAACATTAAACATTCTTAATCTCTCCTCCACTTACGGGTTATTCATGCCCGTGCCACCTTTTGGGTGGCTTAATCTTTATCAATCAATCTTAATCTCTTCTGGAAAGCGAGGCTCGTAGTGCCTTGGCATCAGACCATCACCAGACCATCACCAGAGAAATCTTAACAAACAACACAGAAATCATCGATAGGTACAGTGATAGCAGGCGGCTCGACATCTGCGAGGCACTGCACATCAAAAAGTCAACACCAGCATTCAACAGCCAATTAACGCACAACTATAGGTTAAGATGTTTCCATATTAGATGGCACTGTTGCCATGACTGAACTACATATTTTTTTTATTATTATTATTTTCTACCACAGACGTGGCCACACATTTACAATGCTAACCAGCATATATACATTTTCTTCTGTACTCCATGGACAGGGTTAGAGATGTGTTAAACATATAGTTCAGGGGTTTATTGAACACTTGACCACAGAACTACATAGTTTAATTGGGGGTCGAACAAGGGCAAGACGAGGCTTGGGAATCCCCATTACATGACTCCTCGGTAATTCTCCTTCTTTTGTATTCATTGTGTCTTGTTTCCCCTTATTCCATACATTCGTTCTTTCTTTAGCTTAAGTTTCTTAATAATCGGGATACAGTATTAGAGGCTTGGCTAAGATACATAGATACATAATGATACATAATGTCTTAGATACATAATGTGTTAGATACATAATGTGTTAGATACATAATGTGTTAGATACATAATGTGTTAGATACATAATGTCTTAGATACATAATGTCTTAGATACATAATGTCTTAATCTGTTCTATTGACTGTTCAAAATGAGCTGGAAAAAGAGAGTATCTTTGTTAAACATGAACTGCACTTTAGTTATCAATCTGTGAATCCTTTGTTATTCTTAGTTTTTTTCATAGTGTATGAATGGCATTTTACGGTTATGGATTCAGGCAATGAGAAGACTGCTATCCTATCTGGCTTGACTTCACTCAGCTAACCTCAGTCGCAAGTTTAGAGAAATATATGATTGCAACAATGGAAAAAAACGGGCATAACATTATATCTATCTATCTATCTATCTATATATTAGTATATTTTGGTAGCAGTCTTTCTTGTAAACGTATGTTGTTAAATATGACCGATAAGGTAAGATTAATCATTCTAACACTAATTTTCTCAATATTTCTTATGTTTCTTTTCACTGTCGATGGTAATTGAAAAATCAGTTCTCCAAAATTCGTTTTTATTTCTAGTCTGACGCGACGCTTGAACGCGTTTCATAATAACTTATTACATTTTCAAAGACTTTAGTTTACACACACAACTGTAACCTGTAAACACATACATACATACTTATACTCGCATTTGGGTGAGGTGATATAAAAGTTTTGGGTGAGGTGATTCACAATACATTTACACAAGCTAGAACACGAACCATTGGATATAAAAACATAAGAATGGAAGTAACTGCACAAGGCCTATTGGCTCATAGTATCACCACTTCCTCTTAAATGCTTCTATATTGGTTCGGAGTCTTGAAGTGAGTAGAATATAGTTGTGCATTAATTGGCTGTTGATTGCTGGTGTTGACTTTTTGATGTGCAGTGCCTCGCAGATGTCGAGCCGCCTGCTATCACTGTATTTATCGATGATTTCTCTGTTGTTTGTTAAGACTTCTCTGGTGATGGTCTGGTTGTGAGAAGAGATTATATGTTCCTTAATGGAGCCCTGTTGTTTATGCATTGTTAATCGCCTGGAAAGAGACGTTGTTGTCTTGCCTATATACTGAGTTCTTTGGGCTTACAGTCCCCAAGTGGGCATTTGAAGGCATAGACGACGTTGGTTTCCTTTAAGGCATTATGCTTGGTGTCTGGAGAGTTCTTCATGAGTAGATTGGCTGTTTTCTTGGTTTTATAGTAAATCGTCAATTGCATTTTCTGATTTTTGTCTGTAAGGATAACGTTCCTATTAACAATATCTTTCAGGACTCCGTTTTATGAGCCGTCAAAAAGAAGTTCCTGTAAAATAGTCTAATAGGGGGGTACAAGTGTTGTGTTAGTTGACTCTTCAGAGGTTGCATGGCATTTCATCTTTCTTTTTATGATGTTTTCAACAAAACCATTAGAGAAGCCGCTGTTGACTGGGACCTGCCTAATCCTACAGAATTCTTCATCGACTTGCTTCCATCCCTAGCTGTTGCTGAGAGCACGGTCGACATAAGCGTTGACAACACTCCTCTTGTACCTGTCTGGGCAGTCACTATTGGCATTGAGGCACATTTCTATGTTCGTTTCCTTAGTGTAGACTGCAGTGTGGAAGCCTCCGCTCCTTTCCGTGACCGTTACGTCTAGAAAGGGCAGCTTCCCATCCTTCTCCATCTCGTAAGTGAAACGCAACACAGAATTCCGCTCAAATGCCTCCTTCAGCTGCTGCAGACGTCTGGCATCAGGTACCTGCATAAAAATGTCAACATACCTTGCAGTATATGGCGGGTTTCCTGGAGGGAGTGTCCTACCGTCCTACCAAGCTCTCCTCGGCCACCTCCCTCAACTCCTGTCTTCTTTCTGAAGATATAATGACCAAACTACTCATCAGAAGATGGAGAAACAACGACCTTTCGGTCCGTCTTGGACCGTTATCAAGTCGTGTGTGACTTGATAAGTTGATGGATCAGGACGAACCGAGACGTCGTCGTTTCTCCATCTTCTGACGTGTGGTTTGGTCATCATATCTTCAACCTCGTTATTGTGACTCGTGATGTTGAAAATATTAAAAGCCGTAGGATTGGATGATACTAGGAGGTAGGGAAGGGTGCCTGAGGGGTGGGGGAGGGGGTCAGTGACGTGGGTTCGATCCCATTGTACTGCCCTGCTGTTTGCCGTGATATGTTTCGTGGGTGTTGTTTATGCTCGTGTCCCCTATTGCACCATTTGTTATCTCAAGCGTACACGATAAACATTGTTTTCTTGGTGTGTTTTTTTGCTTTTGCCTCCACATATTTGTCCAATTTCTCACAGTTCTTGTTTGTGTTTGAAGGTTTTGTCCATTCTGGAGTGACTGTGGGGGGGGGGGGGAGGCCTCGGCAACTGCTGGCACTCTGCTGCAGCAGGTGAGGCTGCTGTGCTACCTCCAGCAGACAGCCGTCTCACTCTGCTGCTTGAGCATGTCAGGAACAGTCTTGTTGCACAGGAAGGAGCATTTTGGCACTCGACTGTTGCAATATTTCCTGTTTTTCTCTCTTTTTATCAACTTCATTTTAGTCTTTCTACTTTTCTTAGCCGGTTCACTTTCGGTTGTCTTTTTCACGCACTCAAGATCTGTTTCTTGAGAGTTTCTCATGCTTCCTTGACCGAAACGTTGTGGCACAGTAGGGAGCCGGTGGCTGAGCGGACAGAACACTGGACGCGTAATCCTGTGGTCCCTGGTTTGATCCCGGGCCCCGGCGAGAAACAATGGGCAGAGTTTCTTTCCCCATGATGCTCCTGCTACCTAGCAGTAAATAGGTACCTGGGAGTTAGTCAGCTGTCACGGGCTGCTTCCTAGGGGGGTGAAGACCTGGTCGAGGACCGGGCCGCGGGGACACGAAGCCCCGAAATCATCTCAAGATAACGGTTCTCTGCACGAAAGATTGTTGAATGGTTACTTGAACGAAACCTTGTGGCACGGGTACCTGACCGAAACACAGTGAGACCAATTAAGTGTGAGACCAATTAAGTAGTTCAGCCATCGTGGTCTGAAGACCTTCCCTGTCCTCCCACTTAATGCAACGTTATTTAGACGCTGGTGAGCACAACGTCAAAATCCCGGTGCTTTTAGTTGTTACCAGAACGTCGTATTTCTTACGAGTTTTGTTATTAATACTATTCCTAATGATGTGATCTTAATGTAATGATGATGATAATGAAAATGTAATTAAGAGTTTTAGTAAGAGTTTTAGTTGTTGTTGAGAGTGGCCGCTATACACAGGTGGCCTGTGTAACTAGTTGGGCAGGTGAGGTGGGGGGGGGGGATGGCCATGTATGGCGCTGTAGAAGGCACACCTGGTCTCTCCCACACCTGAGCCAGGTGTGGGAGGGGAGAGAGAGAGACAGTCAGACAGACAGACAGAGCCGAGGCAGCTAGTTTATTGTGCACCCCATACTCATCCTGTGAGCGGTAGCGCAAAAGCATTACAGAGGGCACAAAAGGCCTTTATCAGACCTCATCTTAGATTATTACATAAACAATTTCATCTATCCTTCACACCTTATAGTTACAATGTCAGCTAGTTACAGAGAAAGTGCTATTTCAAGAGCTATATATTTACAGTAAGTCATCATACATTAATGGTAGGTCTTATCGCTAATACAGAATTGTTTGATCCATGGAGATATTAGTCATATTACAGTTAGTTTCTCAATCTCATATGTCGTTTATCTACTGGGAGCGAAATATGGATACAGTGCAAGGATTTCAGGTAATTTATCCATGGTAATAAGATAGGTTGCCATATCATACAGAGTGAGCTTAGATTTATCTCTAAATGACTCAATTTTACTACAATCCAAGATATAGTGTTCGAGTGTGTGTCCCTGTCTTTGTCCACACACTTTACACTTTACTTCATCTAGATCCCTATACAAGCCGAACTGCCAGAGATACTTGTAGCCAAGTCTTATACGAGCTGTGACAACATCTGTTAGTCTACTGACTTTGTTACTTGCCCCATACACATGTTTTACTTCACACATTTCATTGTGATGAACAATGGACCTGTTAGTTCTAGTTTGCACTGATATACTTTCTTCAAATTGATCCAGGAGTTCTCGTCTAATAACACATTTAAGGGACCTATTTGATAACTCAAGATTCCGTTCAATACTGTCTTTATTTACTGCAGCCTTAGCAAGGGCGTCAACTTTGTCATGTTCCTGCAGGCCAATGTGAGAAGGAATCCACAACATTTTTATATTTACCCTCTTGCTAAGTATTCTTATATATCTCAGTCTAGCTTCTAAGACAAGCACGTTATTACTTGATTGCAAACTGTTTATTGCTCGTAGTGAGGAAAGGGAGTCAGAAATAATTAAGCTGTCTACTTCAGTGTTGTCAATAATTACGAGTGCTACCAGTATTGCTACCAAATCCGCTTGCAAGTCTTGCTGATAGCCAGTCTTCCCGGTTATCTCGTCCTCCCGGTAACCGGCCCGCTACTTATCCGGTTCCTCCCGGTAACCGGCCCGCCCTGCCAACTAGCCAAGGCTGTCCAATTTCCCTTCGACCTGTTGGGTTCCTCCAAGTCACAGTACAAACATGCCATGTGTGACCGATACACGCACATATGTCTTCACTTGTTTCTCCCTTTCTCCCTTTTCTGCTTGTTCCTTCATTTCCCCTTCTCTTCCTCCTCCTTTTCCTCCTGCTACATAAGTCTTCCGTGTACCGAAAGCTGGCTCCAGACTTTTGTGTGCAGGAGCAATTATCTCGTGTGTGTGTGTGTGTGTGTGTGTGTGTGTGTGTGTGTGTGTGTGGGTGGGTGGGTGGGTACTCGCCTATTTGTGGCTGTCGGATCGAGCTCCAGCTCTTAGACCCCGCTTTTCTAGCCGTTGGGTGTCTAATGCCATGACTCCTGGCCTATTTTTCCTATCACACCTGATTTTAAAGTAATGGACTTAGTCTGTACAATCTGCTCCTTTAGGTCATTCCGTTTACTCACTACCTTCATGCTAAATGAAAACTTCCTAACATCTCTATGTCACATCTGAGTCTCAAGCTTCAGTCCGTGCCCCCTTGTTCTGTTATTCATTGTAAACACTTCCTCTTTCCATCTTGTCAAGCCCTTTAAGTATTTTATACGTCTGTATCATGTCCCTCCTCTCCCTCCTCCTTTCCACCGTGGTCAGGTTTAGTTCCTTCAGTCTGTCTTCGTACCGCATCATTAATTTTGCATCATCTGCAAACCGACATAAAAGACTCAACTTTTGCAGTCAAGTCATTTACATAAATGAGGAATAGAATGGGTCCCAGCACCGAGCCTTGAGGCACCCCGCTTGTTACCCTACGACAGTCCCACTCCTCGCCCCTCACTGTCACTCTCTGACACCTGTCTGTCAGGTAATTCCTTACCCATGATAGTGCGTTTCCGTCTACTCCCGCCTGCCTCTCAAGTTTGTATAGTAGCCTCCTGTGTGGTACTGTATCAAAGGCTTTTTGGCAGTCCAGAAATATGCAATCTACCCGGCTTTCTGTCTTGCCTTATTTTCGTTACCTTATAAAACTCCAGGAGGTTCGTCAGGCATGATTTCCCTGCTCAAAAGCCGTGTTGTTGTTTACTTAGAAACCTAATTCTTTCTAGGTGTGCAACTAGTCTTAAACTTATAATTCTTTCAAGTACTTTGCAAGCGATGCTTGGGAGCGACACTGGCCTGTAGTTTAGTGCCTCTTCTCTATCTCCCTTCTTGTAGATTGGCACCACATTTGTCTTCTTCCAGCAGCTAGGCAAGTCCCCCTGTGTAAGCGACTCATTATAGGTTGGTGCTAGAGGTATGCTGAGGGCCTGTGCTGCTTCCTTTAACACCCATGGTGATATTTTATCTGGCCCCAGTAGCTTTAGATGCTACTGGGGCCAGATCCAGATCCACTGATGATCTGGGTCCAGTGATGGTAGCTGTATTCTTACTTCTCTTATCTCAATATTTAGTAGTTTCTCATCAGGAGCTGCTTCCTCATTTAGCTCCGGGAGCTCTTCAGGCTCAGTAGTGAACACTTCATGGAAGCTGACATTGAGCTCCTCACAAACTTCATTATAATTTTCTATATACTGGCCTCCCATTTTGGGTAACCCGGTCACTTGGTCATTCACTTTCATTTTCTTTCATATATGGCTGTACAGGAGTTTCAATTGGCTCTTTGCTTGAGGAAATATCATTTTTATATTTTCTTTCTTCCAATCTGCTTATGTTTATGTAGTCATTCCTGCCCCCTGTTGCATCCCCGACCTTGCAAGAAGCGAGTCCATCGCCCTACCGTCCAGTCAAAGTGGTTGTGGGAAAGTCTTGTTAGAGGAGCTGAATGTGTCTTAGAATGTTTGCAACTCTCCCTTGTCAGTTTCTCTCGTGTTTTCATAAGACTTTTGGCGTTGACAGTGTGTTGGGAGCTGCCTGGTTGTGTTGGGATCTGCCTGGTTATGCTGGGAGCTGCCTGATATAGAGATTTAATGATCTCAGCGAACCAGTCGTTAGCATGTGTACAGTAGTTGTGACCCAAATATTACCCACTTCAGAGATCCATTTAATGTATCCAAGTGTCCTGGACACAGCCCTCGATACACAACACAGCTGGCAGGGACTAACCAAACAGGATATGTTACTACGCCGTGATCCATTAGCCTGTTGCTACTTTTCAAATATCCCCCTCCCCTCCACCTAATATTCTATTTCCTTGAATGACTTTGACTGGAGTTATGGTCATTTCTACGCGGTATTGGAGTTAGTGTGAGAGACGTGGTGGTGACGAGGAGCGAGAGTCATTAAACTGGCTGGTCCTCTTTGTGGGACCTGGATCGAATCCTTCGTTATCCGCGTCTGGATAAAGGGCGTGTAATGGGAGAAACAGGGCCGGCTGGCGACTGAGACGAGACTGGTTGGGGGTCTGGTCGAGGGGTAGTGGGGCTGGGTTGAGGTCTGGTCGAGGGCTGAGTTGGGGTCTGGTCGAGGACTGTTGGGGCTGTGTTGGGGGTCTGGTCGATGGCTGGCGGGGCTGTGTTGGGGTCTGGTCGACGGCTGGTGGGGCTGGGTTGGGGGTCTGGTCGAGGACTGTGGGGTCTGGTCGACGGCTGGTGGGGCTGGGTTGGGGGTCTGGTCGAGGACTGGTGAGGGGTAGTGGGGGGTCTGGTCGACGGCTGGTGGGGCTGGGTTGGGGGTCTGGTCGAGGACTGGTGGGGGTAGTGGGGGGTCTGGTCGACGGCTGGTGGGGCTGTGTTAGGGTCTGGTCGACGGCTGGTGGGGCTGTGTTGGGGGTCTGGTCGAGGGCTGACAAGGAACGGGTGGATATGGGCTGTCATTCTCACTACATACTGTACTTCATCACTTAAAGCTCATCCTTGACCAAGGCTGTCAAGGATATCATCCTTGACTTAGTTCATTGTACTGACTGACGACCCTGTGGGGGGGACCTAGTGACCCCTGTGGGTGTCAGGGCCCCCCCCATGGTAGGTCTGAGAGAGTCCAGACAGTCTGTCACAGTCTGTTCACGACCTACTGGTCCCGGGTACGATTCTCAAGCAGGGCGAGATGTTTTGAATCTGTTTCCTAACATCTGATGCACCTGCTCATAGAGCATTAGAATAGGTACCAAGAGATGAAATCACAGGCCTTCTTACATATCGAGAAGCCAATCACAGGGCTTATAACATAATACGAAGCCAATCACAGGGTTTGTTGCTGGTGTGTCTTCCCTTTATCTCCAGACAACCAATCACAGAACACCTTTTCTTAAGGATCGTCCCGCAATACACTAAACAGCCAATCATAAACCGTTTCTAGTGGGTCTCCTCCTCCCTCCCACACACACATTTCAGCCAATCATAAATAGGCTTTCGTAGATGCCCCGCCCACGGATATTTTGGGGTCAGAATCCACTGTACTTATATGTATCTGTCTCTGGCTGTCTGTGGTTCTCTTTTTTTTCTCTCTATACCTGCTGCTTCTCTGTCTACAGCGGTCTGTTTCTCCTTCTGTCTTTCTCTAACTGTTTATAGAGGTCACTGTCTCTCTCTCTCTCTCTCTCTCTCTCTCTCTCTCTCTCTCTCTCTCTCTCTCTCTCTCTCTCTCTCTCTCTCTCTCTCTCTCTCTCTCTCTCTCCCCCCCCACCTACCACTGCCTCCCACACTCTGAGAACCACTGGAGCTGTAACCTATTAATGCCTCTCACCCTTCTCTCTCTCTCTCTCTCTCTCTCTCTCTCTCTCTCTCTCTCTCTCTCTCTCTCTCTCTCTCTCTCTCTCTCTCTCTCTCTCTCTCTCTCTCTCTCTCACTCACCCCTCCTTCACCTCTCCCTCACACCTAGGAGGGTGGAGTCTAGGAAGGGGAGGCACACCCACCTGTCATTATCATGGTGAGAAAAAAATATCCTGAAAATGGTGTTGTGAGCAGAACACGTTATGTGTCTTAGATCATCCTGGGATATTATTGGTGCTGAGCAGCTGGGGCTTATTACTTCCTTAGTGTTTGTGGTTTGTTTGTTTGTTATTGCTGCTGTTGTGGGTGTTGTTTGGCATTTTGCATGATATGTTTGTTTATAACCTAAATTATAATCTATAATATGAAAATGATTTAGTGACTTGAGGAGATCTCATTGCCCGGTACTGTGTGGTTCAGACACGTATATTCCCCTCCTATATCAGGTCCAGGGGCCCCTTCGTTCTGATTTACGGGGTTATTCATGCCCGTGCCACCTCTCGGGTGGATTAATCTTCATCAATCATGGTTTTAAATATGTCCATACGAAGTGGTAAATTATCCCCCAGGCACAGGGCTCGCGTCTCTTTCTTGGCCAGCCTGGACCAGCCTGGACCAGCCTGGACCAGCCTGGACCAGCCTGGACCAGCCTGGGACAGCCTGGACCAGCCTGGGCCAGCCTGGACCAGCCTGGGCCAGCCTGGGCCAGCCTGGGCAAGCCTGGACCAGCCTGGGCCAGCCTGGCCCAGCCACGAACGTTCACAAACGTTACTTCGAAAAATGAAGAACCGACGACGTTCCGGTCTGTCGTGGACGTCTGGAGGGTTCTTCTTCAAGAAGTCTATGGCGTCGACGAGAGTGTGGCTTTAAGACGGCCTTCTGGTCACCATGAGAAAAGGCTGAGAGAGAACACACTAACCCATCTGGAACAATAAGGTGCCATGAGAGTAGAGTTACCCCTGATTATTATTACATTCTGAGGGCTCTGTGGAGGAGCTGAGAGAGACAGACTCTTAGGAGCCTAGGTCAACGAACGCCGGATAAACCCGCTCTTGGTAAGCTCAAAGAGGTCCACCGAACTAATTTCAGAGGTCTGATTTAGGGCCTGATCTTGAAGGTGCTAAAGAACGTGTCCGTTCAGTGACAGGTGACTGTGGAGATCCGGAAAGAGTTTTAAGCCCGTCATCGCCCCGTCCACGGAGCGTAAGCAGTAAGCTCCGCCTCGCTGTGTGACAGTGTCCTTGTCCGTCCGTCCGGTGACGTCCTGTCATCATCCGGAAGGTGATTTCGGATAGTGATTTAGTTTAGTTTTGAATTCCTTTCAGAGCCTTTTGTTTAGTATCTGGCCTCTCTCTCTCGCTCTCTCGCGCTCTCTCTCTCTCTCGCGCTCTCTCTCTCTCTCTCTCTCTCTCTTTCCCTCTCTCTCTCTCTCTCTCTCTCTCTCTCTCTCTCTCTCTCTCTCGCTCTCTCTCTCTCTCTCTCTCTCTCTCTCTCTCTCTCTCTCTCTCTCTCTCTCTCTCTCTCTCTCTCTCTCTCTCTCTCTCTCTCTCTCTCTCTCTCTCTCTCTCTCTCTCTCTCTCTCTCTCTAATGTGGTTATTTAGGAGTTCGTTTGTATAAATAACTTTGCTATATTAGATCCATACGGCTTTTCTGTTTTCTTTCGTATTTTTGCTTTATTTTTTTCTGTCATCTCTGCAGCTATTAAGGTTCTCTTTTGTCCTTGCCGACGGTATCTTGCACAAGGTCCTTCATTGATCACCAGGTCCCAGCATTGATCACCAGGTCCCAGCATTGATCACCAGGTCCCAGCATTGATCACCAGGTCCCAGCATTGATCATCAGGTCTCGGCATTGATCACCAGGTCCCAGCCTGGCTGTTCGAGATCCTTCTCTTGCTCATCAACTTCTCTTTGAGATACTGACGAGAAGTTTCTTGCCATTGCTCCCACTGCTTCGGTCTCGGGGCCTTGTGAAGTGAAGTCCCTCCATTTCCGGTCTATTTCTCCCATGGTAAAAATTCTCCCGTGATAAGCAGCTTTGATTCAGTACTGTTTGCTGCTTCTACTGACTTTGGCACACAAGTCCTGTTGTCTTAACGTTCTCTCACAGTCTTCTGTTGCTCCTTGTTTGGTCTTGAGATTACCGTTTGCTGCTGTTTCCGGCAGTCGTTGTTCTCTCTGTGTGATGTAGTTTTGTAATCTGGTTTAGGGGGGTTATATGTAATATTAATCCTTTTAATCATTGTCTTGTAATCTTTATCGCGAAGGGAAATCCATGCCGGGGGCTTCATATTTAGGTGTGGGTCTAACGTAGGTTGCCTATAGCACTTGGTTGGTACCATTGTCCAAGTCCCTTGAAGGCTACATTTATTACGGCAATGTATGACTCGGGTTACCTATGGACTTACCCACAAATACCCACTATTTGTGGGTAAGTCCAGCTTCCCCTCGATCATTCTTTTTTGCATTTGTCAGAATTTACAGTCCAGGAACCATTTTATAAATGGTACTGGTGTTGTTATAGATTCAGCTACAAGTTCCAAGTAGCACGGGCTATGGTGAGCCCGTAGTGGACTTACCTGGCACAGGAGCGGGGCTGTGTGATGGTATTCGTGTGTTGTATGGGATGCAGTAGCGTGTTGGTGTCCATGCCTCTGCTTAATCTTCTCTCAGGGGTGCTAGGACTGACTGACCCCTTGTGGTGCTTCTCCCTTTGCTTCTCTCTACTGATATATCTGCTCTCACTGCGACCCTTTGCTTCCCTTCCCGGAGGTATTCCCTCGTCCAGTCTGCTGAGTATGAGTTTATTGTTTAACGTAGCTCCGATAGCTTTCTGGCAGTCAAGGAAGATGCAGTATGCCCAGCTTCTCTCTCTCTCTCTCTCTCTCTCTCTCCAACCCGTCCTCTTAAAAAGAACGTCACTTTTGGCTGGTATGCGCGATATGGCTAAATTTGGACGTAATTTGAAATGAAATCGACTCACAAAAGTGACGTTCTGTTCCGTTTTCTATTTGAGTCGTCCGCCTTACGCGCAGAGGTTATAAGAGGACACTTTAAATTCACGTTTTTCATAACGTTTTGAAACTTTATGAGAATTTCCTGCCCACCTAACCTATCAGAGGACCCTTAACTTACTGTTGTTGAAAAAAGAAATCCCAAATTTATTTTAATTTTTTTTTCATTTTCAAATTACGTCCAAATTCGGCCATACGGGCAAACGGCCAAAAGCGACGTTCTTTTGAAGAGGACAGGTTGCTCTCTCTCTCTCTGTCTCTCTGTCTCTCTCTCTCTCTCTCTCTCTCTCTCTCTCTCTCTCTCTCTCTCTCTCTCTCTCTCTCTCTCTCTCTCTCTCTCTCTCTCTCTCTCTCTCTCGTAAGGATTTGCCTTTTCTGAATTTATTCTGAAGTTTGAGGCAAAACGTGAACTGTTTCAAGTATTTCTTGATCGTCCATCTAGTAAGAACCTCTTTCACGATGTCTTGTATATTGATACTACACTCGCCGTTTTCCTAACGTCTGGTAGTTCTCCCTGTCTATTAAAAAGTTGAATGCAATGGTAAGAGGTTTACAGAGCACTTCCGATGTCTCATTTAGTATCTTATCTGGAGGGGTCTATTTCACCATGTTGACTTCCTCGAGTTGTTTTCGTGCTTAATATGGTGTCACTTGAATTTCACAGAGATAAATCCTGTGTGTGTGTGTGTGTGTGTGTGTGTGTGTGTGTGGGGGGGGGGTGTGTGTGTGTGTGGGGGGGGGGTGATTGGGTACGAGTACGTGCGTGCATACACGCAAGAATCATTAAGATATGACAAAATGTGCTATCCAATTTTGTCTTGCTATAGACGCACGCACATTATAGCTGGTTATAGCCACGGAAGGTTGAATCCGCGTCCCCCCCAAGCTTGTATCGGCTGGACAGGTGTGTGAAGGGATTCTACACACACACCTGTGAATATTCCATCTTTGAACAGGTGTATCGTGACACTCCTGCAACCTGGTGGGTGACTGAATACCTGTAGTCGCAGTTTGGAAGTCACATATATATACACCAGGCACATATATATATATATATATATATATATATATATATATATATATATATATATATATATATATATATATATATACTCTCGCGGTCACACACGACAGTGTTATATGAGAAGGTATTCTCCTCTCTCCCACCTAGGGGGCCCCCCCTCCCATCTAGGGGGCCTCTCCCACCTAGGGGGCCTCTCCCATCTAGGGGGCCCCCCTCCCATCTAGGGGGCCCTCCCATCTAGGGAGACCCCTCCCATCTAGACCACTATCGAGCGGGACTTGAGACGTGTCTGGAAGGTTGGATAAGGAATGGGACTGGAAGGGAAGGAAGGAAGACGGGTCGGTGATAATTAACTGACCGGTCAATACGTGGCGTAGCAGGTGCCAGTGTGGCACCTGTTGAAGAGGTGCCACGAAGAGACGAGGCACCGGTCGGGGAGGGCCGCCGCTACGTCACTAGGTCCACAACCCAAGAATCCTTATAGATATTTTCCGGTATAATCTTTTGGTTATATAATATGCGAACAAGCTTGAATGGTCCCCAGGCATATATGCAACTGAAAACTCCACACCCCGGAAGTGACTCGAACCCAGACAGCCAGGAGGCACTATGCAATTGGTGAAACTGGTACCTTAACCACTTGACCAACCGTGACCGTGCAAAAGACGATGGTAGCCGAGGCTATTTTCCCCACCGTCCCGACGGCACTTGGTGGTGAGCTTGGGCATAGTTATTTCATCAAATCACCTCACTTTGTGGGGCCACGTGAGCAACACAAATGCGACGGTGGGGGAAATAGCTTCGGCTACCATTGTCTTTTGTACGGTCACGGTTGGTCAAGTGGTTAAGGTACCAGTTACGCCAGTTGTCAAGTTCCCCTGGCAGTATGGGTTCGAGTCACTTCTGGGGGTGTGGAGTTTTCAGTTTATATATATTAATATATATAAATGTAATATGAATAAAATAAATTGTATAAATGAATATCAGTGATGATGAGAGAATTTGGAAAATCGGTGGTGAGGATTATATTAGAGGAAAAAGAACTTTAAGACGGCTTACGCTGGAAAAGAAATTTGTTTACTCTCTCTCTCTCTCTCTCTCTCTCTCTCTCTCTCTCTCTCTCTCTCTCTCTCTCTCTCTCTCTCTCTCTCTCTCTCTCTCTCTCACACACACACACTCTGCAGGCAGCACAAGGAGGCGACGCAGAAGGGTGTGACTGCCCAGATTGGAATGACATGAAGTTTCAACACTGAAACCTGACTTGTGCCTGGGCGTGGGGGCGTTGAAGGGGGGAGGGGGGCGTTGAGGGGGGGCGTGGGGGGGGAGCTGAGGGACACACGCTAAGTTCTGGACCCTAGAACCCCCCCCCCCCCCCATCATTACCCACAGTTTAAATCCCAGAAGTGACAGACAACCGTTCTCTGTGACTATGGGACAGGTCAGCTTGGGTTAAGGTCAAATCTATTTAAAAAAAGCTCACTTTCTATTATAAATTCTTTGGCGATATAAATTCTTTGGCGACTCACGATGAGTACGATGAGTACTTGTATGAGTGAGAGAGTGGTATGAGTTAAGGATGAGGGGAGCCGTTGGAGGGGGGGGGGAGGAGGGTGGTGTATGGGATATGGGTTCTGCAAGAGTACTATAGACCAATCAGGGGACAGATTTACAGGCTATTCAAGCCCGTGCCACCTCTTGGTTATCAGAACCATGTTACATGGAACTGTGGGTTTTGTAGCACAATGGTCTACGTCCTCGGCCCGCAAATGAGGATCCCGGGTTCAATTCCCTGTTGGACTCGCTTTCCTTTCACCTGATGCCACTGTTCACCAAGCAATACAATAGGTACCCGGGAGCTACGCAGCTGTTGTGGGATGCCTCTTTGAGGAAGGTGAGCTGTTGGTCTAGCAGTGGATCTCAATATTTTGTGTCAGAGTTATGTCTCTTTTCCAACTACGCTTTCTCACCTGTGGGCTCCTTCGTGTAAATGATAAGACGTCATTTACTTCGACACATTTACATAATTAGAATCCATACACGCCCCCCCCCCTTTCTCATCCATTCCCCCAGTTGGGAGTCCCTGGGGTCCAAGGGGTCCCTTGGTCCCCTATTATAGGCTTCCTGTCCCTGATAACGACCTGGTTGTGGAGGCCGGGGTCATCTGGACCCCCCCAAGGGCTGAAGAACCAGAATATCCTGCGATTGAGAGGAGCCCAAAAGCTGGAGCCCAACCATTTAAGTGACATTAGGTGGGTACACACGCGAATATCACCCATTGTGTGTTTCAACTCCCCACTTTTACCCCTGATAATATCACCATTGATTTACTGATATAGCAGTAAAATAGGTACCTGGGTGTTAGTCAGCTGTCACGGGCTGCTTCCTGGGGGTGGAGGCCTGGTCGAGGACCGGGCCGCGGGGACACTAAAAAGCCTCGAAATCATCTCAAGATAACCTCAAGATAACCTCAAGATAACCTCAAGATATGTATTTCCTGAACCCACTATTAATATTCTGTTGATGCTGTCTCCTCTTTCAATAACCAGAGCCTTGACCAGCTGTAATACTCCTCCCCCTCCCCCCTCCCCATGTTGTGGCGCCCCCCCCTATTGTTAAACCTGTCGTGGTCACCAACAGTGACTCTTATTTTTACCGCCACCGTCTACCCCCTAGTACAAATCCATCCCCCTCCCCCCTAGTACAAATCCATCCCCCTCCCCCCCTAGTACAAATCCATCCCCCTCCCCCCCTAGTACAAATCCATCCCCCTCCCCCCTAGTACAAATCCATCCCCCTCCCCCCCTAGTACAAATCCATCCCCCTCCCCCCCTAGTACAAATCCATCCCCCTCCCCCCCTAGTACAAATCCATCCCCCTCCCCCCTAATGTAATCAGTGAGTCACACAAATGAAGACTCATCTTGTGAGCTCACCAAGGGAACTGTGGTTGTGGCCTCCAGTACACGCAGCCTCCAGTACACACCTGCCTCCAGTACACACCTGCCTCCAGTACACACCTGCCTAGACCCACACCTCCACACCTGCACCAAGCATGAAGGGATATATTCCAGCATTAAGTTCAGCCACATGTTACAAGCCCTGCACCTTCTGCACCTGAGAACAGAATGCAGGGAGATAACATGTTCACAGTGAACAGCAGAGTGAACTGGAGACCCACACGAGTTATGGATCTAACAGGAAACATTGTGTTCGAAAGTCATGAAATAACATAAACAATGAACTGAAGGGAAGTAGTGTTGAAACACACAGAGATCACACTAACGTGATGCATCAAATGAACAAATGTCTGGGGTGCTCCCGGACGCAGGTTCGAATCCTAGTCACGGCCCTTGTGGATTTGTTCATTAGTGTTGAAACAATTCCCCCCATACGGTTGTAAATGTAGATGGACTGACAGCTTTAAAATCTTGGCCCAAAAGCTGAAGCTCGACCACGTTAGGAACAATTAAGCAAGTAACATTTGATGAACCGCCCCCCCCCCCCACAAAGTTGGAGATGCAGGCAGGGGTGAAAAAGGAAGGTACTCCATTGGATAAGGGCGTACCTAAGCAACAGAAGACAGCGAGTCACTGTGAGGGGTGAGGCCTCAGATTGGCGAGACGTCACCAGTGGAGTCCCGCAGGGGTCAGTCCGAAAAAGCAGAGCTTCAAGCACAAGCACAACTAGGTGAATACACACACACACACACACACACACACACACACACACACACACACACACACACACACACACACATACACACACACGCACGCACGCACATAAAGGTTAAAATGGGGGAAAAAAAATCTACATTTTTCCCCAGTTTTGCTCAGTCCGCGCTCTGAGAGGCGCTTCGTGAGGCGCCTCTGTTCTTCTTCCCGCTTGGAGTCGATGTTTTCTCACGTTGATGTTCTCAGTTGATGCAACATTCTAATCAGTTTTCAGCCGATGAGTTGATGTTTTCTCCGTATGATTTTTGTAATGAGGAGGGGCCAATGTTTCAGCCATGTTTAAAATGTGTGTTTTTGTTTTTTTAGGTATAAAATAAATTGTGGAAACACAGGGGGAGGGAAGGGAAAGCGCCAAGCCATTACGACTATATATAGCACTGGGAAGGGGGAGTCAGGATACGGATTTGGGATGGGACGGGGGGGGGGAATGGGTGGGAAGGATTGATTGATTGATGAAGATTAAGCCATTCAAAAGGTGGCACGGGCATGAATAGCCCGTAAGTGGTGGCCCTTTGGAGCCATTACCATTCCAGTATCAAGAGCTGATACTGGAGATCTGTGGAGGCGCGACTGCACCCTGCGTGACGGGAGATATCTCCCGTGGATAGGGAAGGAATGGTACCCAACCACTTTAATGGACGGTCGGGGGATTGAACGCCGCCCTGCATGAAGCTCTACCCTCGCTCTACCGTCCAGCCCAAGTGGTTGGAGAATACGTCAGTTATGACAGATTATTATAAATGAAAGACAGAGACGGGGACAGAGTGATACAACCAATTCTGTGTTTGTATCTGTCTGTTTTTAATTGTAAAATCTTTCCAACTGTGTTCACCTGTTTTTTCCTCTTTGGCAGTCTATCTACTGTCTATCAGTTTCTTGTAGCAGCAAATTAAGAGCCATTTAGCACCAGAACACCGCTGTAGACACTGCAACATTTGCATATAGTTTTATTAATAAAATTAAAATCAAAAGGACCATTAAGCAAGCGAAAAGAAGTTTAAGCGGGAAAACGACACCGTGAGACTTGTCATCGTGTTGATATCATAATTCCGACCTGATGTTTTCCTCCCCGGAGAGTCTTAGTCTGGGCCGTTATCTAGCCCCCACTTTCCTCGTGTTCTAAATATGTTCTAAATATAAGTTCTACAAATTCTCTTCTTATGTCATATTGACTCGTTCAGATATCCTGCTTACCTTTTGTATTTCTCTGGTCTCGGTCTCAGCCTGTGTGTGCTCTGATCTCGGTCTCACCCCTGTGTGTGCTCTGATCTCGGTCTCACCCTGTGTGTGTGTTCTCTGATCTCGGTCTCACCCCTGTGTGTGCTCTGATCTCGGTCTCACCCTGTGTGTGTGTTCTCTGATCTCGGTCTCACCCCTGTGTGTGCTCTGATCTCGGTCTCACCCTGTGTGTGTGTTCTCTGATCTCGGTCTCACCCCTGTGTGTGCTCTGATCTCGGTCTCACCCTGTGTGTGTGTTCTCTGATCTCGGTCTCACCCCTGTGTGTGCTCTGATCTCGGTCTCACCCTGTGTGTGTGTTCTCTGATCTCGGTCTCACCCCTGTGTGTATGTGTTCTCTGATCTCGGTCTCACCCTGTGTGTGTGTTCTCTGATCTCGGTCTCACCCTGTGTGTGTGTTCTCTGATCTCGGTCTCACCCCTGTGTGTATGTGTTCTCTGATCTCGGTCTCACCCTGTGTGTATGTGTTCTCTGATCTCGGTCTCACCCCTGTGTGTATGTGTTCTCTGATCTCGGTCTCACCCTGTGTGTGTGTTCTCTGATCTCGGTCTCACCCAGTGTGTGTGCTCTGGTCTCGGTTCCATCCACCTACCTGTCCTTGACAATGCTTCTGCCTGTCTGCCTCTGCTTCCACGGCGTCTAGGTGCTTCTTTATGCCCCGAATCACTACAAATTCACCATCTGTCACATCCTGTGTGTCTGTCAGTCTGTCAGCTGTACAGAAAAAAATTCAAGTGTGTGTGTTGGGGAGGTTTCGAAGTAGATGTTGGCTCTTGCACTCAAGTCTACCAAACTTCGTTCCCTTTTCCTTGAGTGCGTTTTTATCTTCAATTTTTAATTTTAATCTTCGAATAAGCGGGAGACGCTTTACGGGAGTGAGTGGAAGACCACTGACTTGGGTAATGGAGTACCTAACTGACTGGAGATAGAATGTTATATCAAGTGGGAGGGGGCAGAAGTTGGACTGGCGTAGAGGAGCACAGTTCTTCAAGGTTCGAGGCTGCGACGATTAATATTGATCAATGATCTGTCTACAGGGGTCGAGTAATATTGTGACCTGTCTAGAGGGGTCGAGTAGTACTGATCAATGATCGTCTACAGGAGTCATATCTTGGATGTCTATGTCTGCAGCCGGTGCCTAACTAATGCGAAGAGTTGCGACAGTTAAGAATTGTAAGATTCTTCAAGATGACTTAGAAAAGATGCAGAGCTGCTTCGATAAATGGCTACTGGATTTCAACAGCAATAAGTGTAAAGTGATGTAGGGGGAACAGGTGACAAGGGTCTAAAATGACATATTGATTCAACCAAATAGTTACCATAAGTGCTTTAATTTTAGGAAGCTGGGCTGGCTAAACTCCCATTATACGTTGTTCTTGTGTTCGTTGTACACACACATTCTTGTGAATCAAGATTATGATCCAGACTTGCTAAGCATACAAGGTCTTCAACACCACGTGGAAAAGTTTATACGAGCTTGGAAACTTCACAACCCAAGGTTATTGTGGCTATAGATAACCTGAGGATGGCTTCATCCTGTGTTACACCTGTAATTATCGCACCTGGGAATACCTTCGTTGGTTGCGACCACCTATGTGTCCAAAGGTAACACCTGTGTTCCACCAGTCAGCACCTGTGTTCCACCAGGCGACAGCTGTGTTCCACCATCTGCTTCGCTTAGGAAACTAAAAAAAAAAATTAGCACCTGTACTAAAGGTCGACTCCTTGTTTGTCCGCATTAAACAGGTGTTGACTCCTCATTAACAGATGTTGGTTCCTTATTAACAGGTGTTGGCTCCTTATTAACAGGTGTTGGCTCCTCACTAGGAGCCATAAAAGATGAACAATGGGGTCCCAAGTTGCGCAGAGTCGGCCGCCTCGGGATGTTTACCTGGAGACGTCGAGAGGTTCTGAAGGGCTCAAGGGAAGCCTCCACTGGCGAAGGTGAGGAAACCGGAATGTTTACATGGGCGCTGATTGGTCGATCCAGCCTCCCAGATGATTGCCCAATGGCTGCGAGAGACGTCACGTTACGCCTCGCCAATCAGAGAGCGAGCCACCGGCCAGGAGACCCAAAGAGACGGTGACGAAGCAACAACCTGGTCTGGACGAACCGTTCCCGCCAGGGCTGCCAACACTGGCTACACTCACCAGGGCTGCCAACACTGGCTACACTCACCAGGGCTGCCAACACTGGCTACACTCACCAGGGCTGCCAACACTGTCTACACTCACCAGGGCTGCCAACACTGGCTACACTCACCAGGGCTGCCAACACTGTCTACACTCACCAGGGCTGCCAACACTGTCTACACTCACCAGGGCTGCCAACACTGGCTACACTCACCAGGGCTGCCAACACGGACAACCAACCTCCCCCCCACCAGGGATACCAACAGTGAACATACCCATCGGGACTCAGAACACTGATAACATTAGCATCTGGTGGTCCAGAGATCTGCCAACATGGCCACAGGGGCTTCTCATCAACGAAAAGAAAGCTATCGTTAACATCTTGAGGCCTACCAACGTTGACAACGCCATCTTGAGGCCTACCAACGTTGACAACGCCATCTTGAGGCCTACCAACGTTGACAACGCCATCTTGAGGCCTACCAACATACTCACAAAGGTCAGTACCTACCGACACAATCCCTCGGCTTCGTTACGCAAATCATGGACATGGCGCAACACATTGGCATCTGGAGTCATGAAACACCCACACAATCTCCCACCCAAACACCCACCCACACCACCCACTCACATTACCCAACATCCACCCACTCATTCACAATCCCCAACGGCTATCCACACTACGTCCCCTCCACACGATTATCCATACCCACCACCCACACACGAACAACACATTCTGGTCAGTCTTCTACGCCCACACCCCCCGACGCCCACATCCCAGACTCGCCCCCACTTACCACGCCCACGTATCCGTACAGTTAATCAGACATTTTTAGTAGCTTCTAGAGGGTGTGTTTATCCTCTGACACACAGAGCAGGTCTCAAGAGTAACGAGAGGAGGGAAGGGTGAGAGAGAGAGAGAGAGAGAGAGAGAGAGAGAGAGAGAGAGAGAGAGAGAGAGAGAGAGAGAGAGAGAGAGAGAGAGAGAGTTGAGAGTCATGAAATTTAATATACACAACAAAATGATATATATATATAATATTTTTAACTATTAAATTCCTCTTAAAGGTACAGCAAACATCGAAACAAATATATATTATGAAGTTGCCTCTAAATATTACCAGAATTTTGTGCTGGACGCACTCG
>NC_091184.1:34747479-34857479 GCF_040958095.1 Procambarus clarkii | reverse complement strand
TCCCCTTGTTCGCGTACCACCAGTGTTGAATAGCTTATCTTTGTTTACCCGGTCGATTCCCCTGATGATTTTGTAGGTTGTGATCATGTCTCCCCTTACTCTTCTGTCCTCCAGGGTCGTAAGGTGCATTTCCCGCAGCCTTTCCTCGTAACTCATACCTCTTAGTTCTGGGACTAGTCTAGTGGCATACCTTTGGACTTTTTCCAGCTTCGTCTTATGCTTGACAAGGTACAGGCTCCATGCTGGGGCCGCATACTCCAGGATTGGCCTTACATATGTGGTGTACAAGATTCTGAATGATTCCTTACACAGGTTCCTGAAGGCTGTTCTGATGTTAGCCAGCCTCGCATATGCCGCAGATGTTATTCCTTTTATGTGTGTGTTTATGTGTGTGTGTGTTGGAGGAGGGAGGGAGGAGGGGGGGGCAGTGCGTATGTGGGCTAGGACATAGAAGGGGGGGGGTGTGAGTGTGCGTGAACGAAGGACACACGTGTCAGTGTTTCTATGACGTATTGTAAAGAGGATGCAGAAGGGGGGGGGAGGGTGTAATGCAATATGGCAAGAGGTGTTGTCTGTGTGTACCCTGAGGTCATTCATAAGAATGTACCATAAGACGTACATAAGTGCAACACATACGAGCGCGCGCACACACACACACACACTGAGTGGTCTACGTATTGGGCTCACACACACGAGGGACCCGACTTCAACTCCCGGCCTTCACAGTTACAAACCCATTAAGATTTCAACTTAGACTCAACATCACAGAAGAAGTTGTTAAACACATATGGCAAAATCTTACAGAAGCGACCATACGAGTCATAAATACTCATACTCCGCCCAAGTAAAACAGAAACAAGCAACACTTAGTGGGCCAGCCATAGGCTTAGGGCCCGCCCAGTGGGCCAGCCAGAGGCTTAGGGCCTGCCCAGTGGGCCAGCCAGAGGCTTAGGGCCCGCGCAGGAATATCCCTGCATGTGGGAACCGACCTGTGAGATTTATATTTATTTGATTTATATGAATTTATATTTACGTTAATTTATATACTTCGATAGCAATTTGTATAATGATAAGTGGACTGTATTTCCGCAATAATCTCTTAATCTCACAAATCGATCCTCTACACATTAGGGGGGGTTTATATTACACATATGCAGCCAATCAAATTACAGTAATAGCTACATACATTGATGAGGTTCCTTCTCTTATAGTACAGCAGGTTAGTCCACCAGGTATAACTAGAGTGTAGACACCAAATTATCCTCTTTGAGGTAGCTTCCATATCACCCAGTAACTGGTGCACAAACTCTTCCTCGTCTTGACCTGTCAAAAGGGCGCTAACTGTGAAGCCAGAATCCTATATATGACAAGTTATATCAGAGAAAACACTATACAGTACATGGAACATTAAAGACCTGGCTTAATTACCTTTAGTTTGAGGCGATTTCGCGTTCTAACCGGCTAACCCTATATCCTGACATTAATGGCCATAAATGAATGATAAACGGGTTTCGGATAGACACTTAACTTGTATTTGTAGACAGCGTGTTGACAATGGTACACCTTTGGGTTCCATAACACTACGTCCAAGTAAATTTAACAGGAGCCGAATTTGCTCCCGTGTGAGCCTCTGGTCTCATATAACAATGGCTGCCCTCCTTCCTCCACTCTGACGCCTGGCTTACATTGTCCAGATTTCAGAACGTGATAGAAGGGTCACATTTACTCTACTTTAATATTGATAATTAAGTTAATTTATATAAGATGTTTTTATGATGGTAAAGTCCAAAGACTTATGTATTTAAGAATAATTCCCAGCAGAATAGCTGGTGAATTATAATAGTATGTGGTGATGATATCCCGTTTTCTATAGACGGTAATTCCACTACAAGTTACGTTTTCTATGGGTAACTTGTTGGTAATACAGCTATTATCTGTATGATATATTAAATGGTGTCGGATTTTCCGACATAATTCCCCAGGGGGCTGCTCACGGGTCGAAGTCCTCTTTAGAACAGACGAACACCGATACTCCTCCTTCGAATTATTTGATTAATTTGATGTTAGTAGTTAGTAATCACACATTTGTGTGTCTGTTCGTACAGGACGGATGTCCCGTACTAGAGTTGCAGGGGTTAGAAGTCTAATGCGATTTCACTTCCCTGTCAACTCTTGAAAGGCTAATATTCAAGCCTTATTACATATTATTTAACCCAGAAGACTGGATGTGATCAAGTACTACAGTCAAGTATGATTCAGGGACTGCAGTGAGATCAGTGACATTAGATATAACTTGAAGTTTCTTCAGGTAACTGGTCACTGATATATAAACACTGAGGCCCATGGAATACATCTTGATTAAATAATAAATGTATCAAATCAGTCATCAGATTTATTGGGGTTTAATTTAGTTAATTGATTCAGAAGATTGAATAGCTCATCATTAAAGTAAAGTATGGTTCTGAGACTGCAGTGGGTTCAGTGACATTGGTCGCAGTGACTTGTAGCTGTTTTAGGCTACTGTTCACTGATTTGCCACTGAGGCCTCATGAACTCATCTTCAGCTTCAAATGATGATACTAACATCAACTTCTGTTGGTATAGTCAGCTGTAATCTCCTTAGTATAATGCTACTGGAGAAATATAATCAGCTGACAAATTTAGTTTCTATTGGTATTGTTTATCTGCAGGCATAGGTCTCCTCAGGCTTGATACTGGGCCTGAGAGTAATTTACCTCCTGCAGAGTTTAACATGGTTATACCCTGATATTTAGTAGGGCTACCGATGAATCGATGGCAATAGTCTGTCCCTACAAGGAGACCGAAGTCAGTGAGGTGATCAGACTTAATATTATCTGCCAATTTTATTCCTCTATTTCTCAGGAATTTGGCTGTTGCTCTCAGACCTTGAACTTGTAGGTCTACTGGTATTTTGTCCACCACAATGGCTTGTACTCGACAGACGTACCTGCCTAAACGTACTGATGGTTGTACCACCTGGTAGACTTGAGGTCCTGCATCTGTTACAAACCCTGAGATGTTGAATGACATCTGGGCTACAGGCCTTAATTGTAGTTCATCTGCCAGCTTTTTAGTGATATATGTTCTCTGGGATCCTTGGTCAAACAACCCACGGGTATGGACCTTGGCCCTCTTATTCAGGATGGTAATTTGGGCAGTAGGCAAAGTCGTATTACCTTTAGACTTTGCCGATTGGACACTGTTTGTTTGTTGCACCTTGCAGTACTGTACTGAGGTGGGAATGCTATCTTCCACCTTGGGGTTTGGAGACGTTGTTTTGGTGTCTCTGCACAATGCTGCATGGTGTTGACCTTTGTTACACCTATTACAGGTGTGTAATTGGGTATCACAGTCGTTGATGTTATGTTTCCTGAGGCACCTCGTGCAATGTTGCAAATCCTTGAGTCGCTCAACACGGGCGTCACTATCAGGAAAATTAGAGCAGTGGTACATTGAATGTTTCTCATTGCAGAACAAACATGTTCCATAGCTTCCAGTACCCTTTGGTGTCACGTTCTTGGGTGACACAGTAACTATAGGCTTGGAGGGTCCCACTGCATATACGCCCACACTGCTACTGTTCCACTTTGGTGTTGAATTATATTGTCTAGATTGATTTGGAGTACCTTTGGTACTCTGTGGTTTACTATTATTGGTTTCTGAGGGTTTACTTGGTGGTTTTAATTTGTCATGTGTTCGTAATTGATGAACTACTGACTTTAAACCTTCAGATATTTCATTCATGGATAAGATGCTTTTATTGTAATGAGCACTTATTTGTCTCAATATGTCCCTAGGTATTTTCTCCTGGACAATTATTTTCAAGACCCACTCAGCCCCGTTTGTATCTGCTGTCAGGCTGAGGGCATTGATCAATGATTCTACCTCCAGCTTGAAGACTTGGAGTGAATCAGCTGAAGCCTCCGGTGGAGGTAAATGCAACAGCTCATGAACTAAATGTGATGTTCTTACTTCTGGATCAGCATAATTATCCTTGAGGAGTTTTACTGCCAGATCATAGCCGTCATTAGTTAATCTCAGATGGGATACTACTGTTTTAGCCTCACCTGATAATTGGCCTTGCAAATAAGAGAATTTACTACTCTTTGGTAAAGATTGTTTTGAGTCTACAAGGTCAACGAATTTGTTCCAAAATTCGTCCCAATCTTCCTCATCTTTTCCTGAGAAAGTGGGTAAATTAATTGGAGGGAGTCGAGCTTCTGCTTGACTCGTATTAGATGCAACTGTTGTTGTTGTTGCTGTTGCCTTGTTCTGGGCAATTAATTTGACATAAGGCTGTAACGTGGCCTGAGTGTGATCTTCATAATTCGCAAGATCAACCATAATGTCGTCTATTTCTGTTTCTGATAAATTGGTGTTGGCAAGTTCAGCCACATATGTTGCTATTTGACATTTGATTTGCTCAAATTTACCTGCAGCTGCTTGATAATAGCTTTCCAGGTCAGCATAATCAACTTGAGATTGTTGTGACAAATCTTCACATTTCTTGATCTGTCTCATTAAGTGGCCTTTAAGACCTGCAAGGGTTCTTTTCATTCTCCCTGCATTATCCATACTGGCTCGTTGGTGAAGCCTTGTGGGACTTGTACTTGGGCTGCTCATAATACTGAACAAACACTAATGGTAGCCTAGGGTAAATTCTGCACTCACTAGGCAATAATCCTACCTCTACTAGAGGTTAGCACTTAAAATTAATACACATTATATATATACAATCATACACACTAATGATTTGAGTGATAAACCAGTGTCACCGGAAGTACCTTTAGGTTAGCTCTTCTATATCACCCTAGGATGGTAGAGACACTAATTAATCACTCAAAGGTGTAATGATCATAAGTAATTTATTATATATACAACTCAACTCGAGTTGATAAAAATTACACCCAAAATAGGGTCTGGACCATTCATTAATGGTGTTAGGTTGTTCAATATAGTACAACTGACTATTGTAATAATGGGACTAGGATGAACAATAATAGTTCAACTAGTCAATGGTAATATCCTACCCTGTTGTGGGTTGGCAATTAGTAAATATTATACTGTGATCACTAGTGCAATATATATTAAATAATTCTCTATTTTGGAGAAATAATATACACAATTATTGATAATAGCCTCTTAATTAGCCTCTATGAAACTTCTATTATTATCTAGAAGTATTAAATATTATTAGTGACCTCGCGAAATAAACTCCACAAAATTCGTAGATAATCTCTCGCGAAATGTAACACCACGAAATCCGTGAACAATCTCGCGAAGACACAGTCACTAATTTGGCTGGATTCTATATTAGCGCTGTCATTTCACGAAATAACACGCCACCAAATCTGTGGGTGTGCATGAAACCGCTGACTAAGGCTGATCTGGGCTGAGGGAGGCTCCTGAGCTCCCTCGAGGCTACGCTGCCGTCTTGACTGCTGGCTTTGTTTAAATAACACTGCACTAGTATATTTAATGAATCCACTGGATAACTGGTTCATCCGGTACTAAGATGACCAAATGTGGGTTCAAAGGATCAAATAATCCGTCATCCGGTTCGAAGATGACCAAATAATGTGGGAACCGACCTGTGAGATTTATATTTATTTGATTTATATGAATTTATATTTACGTTAATTTATATACTTCGATAGCAATTTGTATAATGATAAGTGGACTGTATTTCTGCAATAATCTCTTAATCTCACAAATCGATCCTCTACACATTAGGGGGGGTTTATATTACACATATGCAGCCAATCAAATTACAGTAATAGCTACATACATTGATGAGGTTCCTTCTCTTATAGTACAGCAGGTTAGTCCACCAGGTATAACTAGAGTGTAGACACCAAATTATCCTCTTTGAGGTAGCTTCCATATCACCCAGTAACTGGTGCACAAACTCTTCCTCGTCTTGACCTGTCAAAAGGGCGCTAACTGTGAAGCCAGAATCCTATATATGACAAGTTATATCAGAGAAAACACTATACAGTACATGGAACATTAAAGACCTGGCTTAATTACCTTTAGTTTGAGGCGATTTCGCGTTCTAACCGGCTAACCCTATATCCTGACATTAATGGCCATAAATGAATGATAAACGGGTTTCGGATAGACACTTAACTTGTATTTGTAGACAGCGTGTTGACAATGGTACACCTTTGGGTTCCATAACACTACGTCCAAGTAAATTTAACAGGAGCCGAATTTGCTCCCGTGTGAGCCTCTGGTCTCATATAACAATGGCTGCCCTCCTTCCTCCACTCTGACGCCTGGCTTACATTGTCCAGATTTCAGAACGTGATAGAAGGGTCACATTTACTCTACTTTAATATTGATAATTAAGTTAATTTATATAAGATGTTTTTATGATGGTAAAGTCCAAAGACTTATGTATTTAAGAATAATTCCCAGCAGAATAGCTGGTGAATTATAATAGTATGTGGTGATGATATCCCGTTTTCTATAGACGGTAATTCCACTACAAGTTACGTTTTCTATGGGTAACTTGTTGGTAATACAGCTATTATCTGTATGATATATTAAATGGTGTCGGATTTTCCGACACTGCAAAAAAAAATAACTCCTGGCCCGGTTCCTGTATACCATTACTGGCTGAGGAGATCTAGTACCGGACTGCTACGCTAGCAGTCCAGGTTCGAATCCTCGATGACCAATCAAGAGTTCTTCTTCGCGATTCAGTAGATTTTTGTTTGGGGGCGAAGATGGTGGAGGCCAAAATCGTCAATAGTGTCAAAGCGTTATATACGACAAAGAGTACTGGGAAGACGGGACACCACGAGTGTACCCCTCATCCTGTAACTACTCTTAGGTAATTACCCTTCGGTTCTATTCCCCTGGGCTGTATGAGGCTCGAACCGTAGACCCTGACCTAAAAATCCTGCCTCACCAACTTTAGAGTTCTGCGATAAGATGTCAACAAACAGGAGAGGTCGAGAGAAAGAGAGAGAAGGAGCACTGCATTTTCCTGGATTGTCAGAAAGCGTTTGACATTGTTCCTCACGGGATCTCCTCCTTTACTAGACAAGCAGATTAGGGGTAGTGCTCAGTTTTTTTTGTTTGTTTTTTTTTGCAGGGATATTCGGCCCTAAGCCTCTGGCTGGCCCACTAAGTGTTGCTTATTTCTGTTTTACTTGGGTGGAGTATGAGTATTTATGACTCGTATGGTCGCTTAGTGCTCAGGTGGGTGAAGGAGTAACTGCCTGGGAGGAAACAGAGAGCCACAGTACGAGGAGAGTTCCCACAATGGAGAGAGAGACAATGAGTGGAGTACCTCAGGGTACTCCACTCAGTGTGTAAAGGGGCAGTTGTACTAAGGGTACAACTGCTCCTTTACACACTGTACGGTAACTCCATACATGGAGGGAGAGGTACTGGAGGATGACTTCATACATGGAGGGAGAGGTACTGGAGGATGACTTCATACATGGAGGGAGAGGTACTGGAGGATGACTTCATACATGGAGGGAGAGGTACTGGAGGATGACTTCATACATGGAGGGAGAGGTACTGGAGGCTGACTCCATACATAGAGGGAGAGGTACTGGAGGTTGACTCCATACATGGAGGGAGAGGTACTGGAGGCTGACTCCATACATGGAGGGAGAGGTACTGGAGGTTGACTCCATACATGGAGGGAGAGGTACTGGAGGTTGACTCCATACATGGAGGGAGAGGTACTGGAGGCTGACTCCATACATGGAGGGAGAGGTACTGGAGGCTGACTCCATACATGGAGGGAGAGGTACTGGAGGCTGACTCAATACATGGAGGGAGAGGTACTGGAGGCTGACTCCATACATGGAGGGAGAGATACTGGAGGCTGACTCCATACATGGAGGGGAGAGGTACTGGAGGCTGACTCTATACATGGAGGGGAGAGGTACTGGAGGACGACTCCATACATGGAGGGAGAGGTACTGGAGGACGACTCCATACATGGAGGGAGAGGTACTGGAGGCTGACTCTATACATGGAGGGGAGAGGTACTGGAGGACGACTCCATATATGGAGGGAGAGGTACTGGAGGCTGACTCTATACATGGAGGGGAGAGGTACTGGAGGACGACTCCAGCCCCTTGGACCATCGGGGATCGAACGCCGACCTGCAAGAAGCGAGCTTGTACCCCGTCCTTTCGAACAGTACATCGCATTTTGAAATGTATGTCCCCCTACGGTCAAAAACTGGTGTGCTAACAATCATAGCGGGCGGCCAAAAAAATAATTGACGTGATGTCCCGTTTTCTATTGGTGGGTCTGCGGTTTGGTTAGGTTCGGGAAGTTTAATTAATACACCATTTTTGTGACGTTGTGAGGGTCCAGTGTGAGAATGGAGCAGGTCACAGATTCCTGAACGTCACTCAACTCATCAGCTGTCAACTTCCTCTGACGTCACGGTGTTCCGGTGGCCGTTTTTTTTTTAAATTTTGAACGTAACGTTTTATTGCCCTAACGGATTTGTTTTTTAAGAAATAAAATACAGTGAAATAAATTCCAATAAAGGTGGAATTTATTCTATATTTATTAACGTTTGTCTATAAGAAACGTTAACAATTGATCTCGTTTATCAAAGGAGGAAAAATGAGTCCTTCGGGAAACCTCGGTGTTTACAGCACAGAAAACGTTGCTTGTGTGTTTAAAAATGTCGGTGACCATTTGTAAGACCAACGTTCGCATCCCCTGGGGAAAGTACTCGCCGACATGTACTTCCATAGTACAAGCTGGCAGTTGACCAGACCACACACTAGAAGGTGAAAGGGACGACGACGACGTTTCGGTCCGTGCTGGACCATTCTCAAGTCGACTTGAGAATGGTCCAGGACGGACCGAAACGTCGTCGTCCCTTCACCATCTAGTGTGTGGTCTGATCAACTTACTTTAGCCACGTTATTGTGACTCATCGCCTGCAGACAAGCTTGCAGGGCTGTTAAGCTCATCTCCTAATCTCACCTTCCAGAAGTTTTGAGATTAATGTCTGTTCCCGCTCAATTTTTGAAATTGAAGCATTGCTTCTATTTTCTGATATCTCGCAATATTTCTATACCTCTTCTGCCTCTCGTATTCACGGTGCTTCCTAAAAGCTGTCCTCCTACAGTCTCGTGAAGAGAAAGGTGACCTTTCTAATCCTCTATAATAACTCCCTGTTGTTGGTCTCGCTTTTTACTAACTCAGAAGGTTTGAATTCTTTATTAAAAGCTTATTAAACCCCCCTGAAGCGAGTGCAGGATGATATCCAGGAGAGAGATTGGTGGTAATCTCCCGTCTCACGGTCTCTCTAAATTGGTCCTCCCTTATTTTCCCTATTATCAGCTTTGAGAAAGCGTAAAATGGGGTGGAATAATTTAGTGGACATGAGAACATTATCCAGGTCTGTGGTTAAGGCTGGTGTTTGGCCAAGTCTGTGGTTATTGCTGAAAGTGTCGATAGTCAAAGGTAATGTTCTCTCTTGTGGACGTGTTGCTAGATTTTATTTTGTTCTAGGTCGGTTGCTGTTGAGTTTTAGATAACTAGGCTGCCTTCTCTTTCTAGGGAGGGCTTTTTTTTTTTGCTGATCTAGATGGGCGTTTGTGTAACATAGGTACCTGTGTAGCCGTGGTACCTGGTGTAAGGTGCCCTACCAGTGCACCGTTCTGTACCGTGGTACCATTTCCCGCCCTAGGAGGTCATAGAAGCCATAGACAGTATGTCTATGCACTCTGCACCAGGCCCTGAGTCTTGGAACTCTATATTCATCAAGAACCTTAAAAAAAAAACAGTCACAGGTCCTTCACATTCTATGGAGGCAAAGCCTAGATACTGGCGTTATCCCTGACATACTAAAAACAGCAGAGAGATAGCACCACTCCATAAAGGAGGAAATAAGGCAGAGACAAAAAAATTACAGACCGATAGCACTAACATCACACATCATAAAAATCCTGGCGTTTTTAATCCTGGCGTTTTTAATCCTTAATCCTTTAAAAATCCTGGTACCCGGGCCGCCCAGGGTGTCACTGTGGGATGGCCTTCTCTTCATCCGACATGACTTCAAATATTTAGGAATTCTCACCGTGATTTTGTATAATCGTAAACATTTAGTACTTGTGAACAAAATGTATATGTTCAATAAAGGTGCGTTTTGTCTGCTTGGTTGTCTGCCTTCTTGACTGGTTTGTCTTGTCAGTCAAGACAACTGTAGTTGTCTTGAACTGCCACAAGGGACAAAATACGGGGATACTAAAATACGCGAACCCGAGACACTAACCTAACCTAAACCCGCCGAACGCATAGAAAACGCGGATCGTTGTAATTTATCCTTTGGGATCACAACGTCCAAACTACGTTGTATTATGTGAGAGGCCGGGTTGTGATTGTTGTCAAATGACAACTGTAGTTTGTGGAAGGATTAAGAAAGAACAACTAAAGCACAATTTTGTGTGTTTTTCCTTATGGTGTGGTACATAGTAAGTTGTGACGTCACAAGACTTCCTGTCCCCATTTTCTGTCTTCACTTCCGGTTCCTCGTTTTCGTTTACGTGAGAAAAAGAAAGAAAAAGGGGAGGCGGATACACTTAGATATTCCCGGCTGGAAAAACAAAAGATAACGCCAGCCTTGAGACTCACAGTTGTATGAGGAACTTATTGTTCATTAGTTACTCACGTGGTGAATATACTCAGGTGCACGTAAGGATTAATCTTGTGTGAGATGACCTGTTGTGTGGGGTGGTGTGGAGGGGGTGGTGTGGGGGGGGGGGGTCAGAAGGGAGTGTGGGTGTGTTATGCAGGACATCCAAGGTCACAAGCTTCAGATTTGATCATGATTATTAAAGGTCACTGCTAGTGCTGTTATGATTACTGAAGCATCCTTTCCCAGACTGTGTGTGTGTGTGTGTGTGTGTGTGTGTGTGTGTGTGTGTGTGTGTGTGTGTGTGTGTGTGTGTGTGTGTGTGTGTGTGTCGTTCATCTGTCCTTTCGCAAATAATAGTACTAGCACCCATTCTGTTCCTGGTTAGGTCTGAATGGGTCCTCTGATCTCATTATTAGCAATAATCAGATCAGAGGTTGCAAGAGGGTCTAGAATTATCTTCACGTGTTTTCATAATCACAAATACAGTTTTATATGTGATTATGAGGAGAAGATCATGAGTTGATGAGTCGTTGTTGGGCACTGTTGCCTCACGACCCATATCCTAGCTCCTTGTCCTCCTTGCCTTCAATAAATTAAATAGTCACACTGTCTTTTCCGCCTTTCCCTCTCATAATTACCTCATCACGGAAAGAGGTCATGAGGCCGGCCTTTAGAGGTTTAAAACTGTGTCTGTGTGTCGGCGACCGTGGGAGATAAGCGACTGAATGTCATATGACTTTACCCAAGCATTCTGACTCTTTTTCCGAGACAGTAAACAAATGATACTGGTTAGGATTGAGACTGATGTGTATGTATAGTATTTAGTAGCATTATGTTCGATTCTTATTATGATATCGATACTCTCTTGTTTTCATTTTCCTTATTGTTCTACCTGGAGTTTATAGTGGCGTCGGCGAGGCTTTTCGCTAGATAAACAAACTCGGAAACATCTTTGTTTCTTTCCTCCAGCCAAAGCCTAGCTGCACTCCGGGTGCCTCGGAAGTGCAGATTTATTCAGATTTAACTAATAAAATTAATCGTTTTCCTAATTCTCGTAAAAATGCCCATCAGAATGGACTGAAAAAGGACCTGATTAACCCACCCAGAGGACAGAATGGATGTTGATGAGACCGTGTACTGTGTCCCAGGTGTTGGTACTGGGTATAAGTGTCCCAGGTGTTGGTACTGGGTATAAGTGTCTAGGTGTTGGTACTGGGTATAAGTGTCCCAGGCGTTAGTACTGGGTATAAGTGTCTAGGTGTTGGTACTGGGTATAAGTGTCCCAGGCGTTAGTACTGGGTATAAGTGTCTAGGTGTTGGTACTGGGTATAAGTGTCCCAGGCGTTAGTACTGGGTATAAGTGTCCCAGGTGTTGGTACTGGGTATAAGTGTCCCAGGCGTTAGTACTGGGTATAAGTGTCCAGGTGTTGGTACTGGGTATAAGTGTCCAGGTGTTGGTACTGGGTATAAGTGTCCCAGGTGTTGGTACTGGGTATAAGTGTCCAGGTGTTGGTACTGGGTATAAGTGTCCCAGGTGTTGGTACTGGGTATAAGTGTCCAGGTGTTGGTACTGGGTATAAGTGTCCCAGGTGTTGGTACTGGGTATAAGTGTCCCAGGCGTTAGTACTGGGTATAAGTGTCCCAGGTGTTGGTACTGGGTATAAGTGTCCCAGGCGTTAGTACTGGGTATAAGTGTCCAGGTGTTGGTACTGGGTATAAGTGTCCCAGGCGTTAGTACTGGGTATAAGTGTCCCAGGTGTTAGTACTGGGTATAAGTGTCCCAGGTGTTAGTACTGGGTATAAGTGTCCCAGGTGTTAGTACTGGGTATAAGTGTCCCAGGTGTTGGTACTGGGTATAAGTGTCCAGGCGTTAACCAAATCGTCCTCACTTCCCTTACATGTTGTGTGTGTGTGTGTTGGGGGGGGGGGAGGGGGGAGTTATTGCGTAGTTTGTATAAATTATCGACAATAACATAATCATTAAATACTGGGAAGTGTTCATTGCCTGTTATACTTCGCCCATTGTGGCTGTTTATTCCCCTTTTTCTGTTTATCTGTGTACTGTCCTCGTATCGTCTGTTTGTGTATTGTTGTCGTATCGTCTGTGTATTGTTCTTGTATCGTCTTGATTTGACACTGACTCGTTGTGTGGCGGTGCCTTAGGGTCAGGGCTCAGCTTGGTGAAAACTGTGAATGTGGGTGAATACGTTAACTAGTTTACTGGCTTCGGTCAAATTAATTGGTGGTTCAGTTCCTGACCCCATGATGCGGGTCTGTAGTCCTTTACATATTTGTATTAATTTGTTGATGAGGAGCTAGATCAGCGTAGCAGGAAATATTAGCTTTGGTATTGCCAATGCAACAGTCGTCTTCAATGGCTCTTAACTATTTAAATAATAGATCAAAATAGATCCAATAATAGAAAAAAGCATCTTGTTTGGCCCTATTTTTTTTAGTGAGGAATATTCAGAAAGGGAAGGGGAAGGGAATTATCAGGGGGGAAAACGCCAAGCTATTATGATTATATAGCCCTTGAAAGGAGTCAGGATAAGGATTTGGGACGGGACGGGATGGGATGGGACCGGATGGAATGGGAAAGGTATTCAGAAAGGACATTGCTCCATTTCACAGCTACTTTACATACCCGATGAGAAATATGTAGATCTCTAGAGACAGCGGAACATGCTTTCCTGCTAAGCAATTCCATGTAGCAGGTTTGGTATGTTCAACGTTATTTCCTGATGCTTCTATGTGACAGAGAGAGAGACTAGAGCCACCCTGTGAGTTGTGTGCTTCTATGTGACAGAGAGAGAGACTAGAGCCACCCTGTGAGTTGTGTGCTTCTATGTGACAGAGAGGAGAGACTAGAGCCACCCTGTGAGTTGTGTGCTTCTATGTGACAGAGAGAGAGACTAGAGCCACCCTGTGAGTTGTGTGCTTCTATGTGACAGAGAGAGAGACTAGAGCCACCTGTGAGTTGTGTGCTTCTATGTGACAGAGAGAGAGACTAGAGCCACCCTGTGAGTTGGTGTGCTTCTATGTGACAGAGAGGGAGACTAGAGCACCCTGTGAGTTGTGTGCTTCTAGTGTGACACCTCCCGAGAGGGGAGACTAGAGCCACCCTGTGAGTTGTGTGCTTCTATGTGACAGAGAGGGAGACTAGAGCCCACCTGTGAGTTGTGTGCTTCTATGTGACAGAGAGGAGACTAGAGCCACCCTGTGAGTTGTGTGCTTCTATGTGACAGAGAGGGAGACTAGAGCCACCCTGTGAGTTGTGTGCTTCTATGTGACAGAGAGGGAGACTAGAGCCACCCTGTGAGTTGTGTGCTTCTATGTGACAGAGAGGGAGACTAGAGCCACCCTGTGAGTTGTGTGCTTCTATGTGAACAGAGAGGGAGACTAGAGCCACCTGTGAGTTGTGTGCTTCTATGTGACAGAGAGGGAGACTAGAGCCACCCTGTGAGTGTGTGCTTCTATGTGACAGAGAGGGAGACTAGAGCCACCCTGTGAGTTGTGTGCTCTATGTGACAGAGAGGGAGACTAGAGCCACCCTGTGAGTGTGTGCTTCTATGTGACAGAGAGGGAGACTAGAGCCACCCTGTGAGTTGTGTGCTTCTATGTGACAGAGGGGAGACTAGAGCCACCCTGTGAGTTGTGTGCTTCTATGTGACAGAGAGGGAGACTAGAGCCACCCTGTGAGTTGTGTGCTTCTATGTGACAGAGAGGGAGACTAGAGCCACCCTGTGAGTTGTGTGCTTCTATGTGACAGAGAGGGAGACTAGAGCCACCCTGTGAGTTGTGTGCTTCTATGTGACAGAGAGGGAGACTAGAGCCACCCTGTGAGTTGTGTGCTTCTATGTGACAGAGAGGGAGACTAGAGCCACCCTGTGAGTTGTGTGCTTCTATGTGACAGAGAGGGAGACTAGAGCCACCCTGTGAGTTGTGTGCTTCTATGTGACAGAGAGGGAGACTAGAGCCACCCTGTGAGTTGTGTGCTTCTATGTGACAGAGAGGGAGACTAGAGCCACCCTGTGAGTTGTGTGCTTCTATGTGACAGAGAGGAGAGACTAGAGCCACCCTGTGAGTTGTGTGCTTCTATGTGACAGAGAGGGAGACTAGAGCCACCCTGTGAGTTGTGTGCTTCTATGTGACAGAGAGGGAGACTAGAGCCACCCTGTGAGTTGTGTGCTTCTATGTGACAGAGAGGGAGACTAGAGCCACCCTGTGAGTTGTGTGCTTCTATGTGACAGAGAGGGAGACTAGAGCCACCCTGTGAGTTGTGTGCTTCTATGTGACAGAGAGGGAGACTAGAGCCACCCTGTGAGTTGTGTGCTTCTATGTGACAGAGAGGGAGACTAGAGCCACCCTGTGAGTTGTGTGCTTCTATGTGACAGAGAGGGAGACTAGAGCCACCCTGTGAGTTGTGTGCTTCTATGTGACAGAGAGAGAGACTAGAGCCACCCTGTGAGTTGTGTGCTTCTATGTGACAGAGAGGGAGACTAGAGCCACCCTGTGAGTTGTGTGCTTCTATGTGACAGAGAGAGAGACTAGAGCCACCCTGTGAGTTGTGTGCTTCTATGTGACAGAGAGGGAGACTAGAGCCACCCTGTGAGTTGTGTGCTTCTATGTGACAGAGAGAGAGACTAGAGCCACCCTGTGAGTTGTGTGCTTCTATGTGACAGAGAGGGAGACTAGAGCCACCCTGTGAGTTGTGTGCTTCTATGTGACAGAGAGGGAGACTAGAGCCACCCTGTGAGTTGTGTGCTTCTATGTGACAGAGAGGGAGACTAGAGCCACCCTGTGAGTTGTGTGCTTCTATGTGACAGAGAGGGAGACTAGAGCCACCCTGTGAGTTGTGTGCTTCTATGTGACAGAGAGAGAGACTAGAGCCACCCTGTGAGTTGTGTGCTTCTATGTGACAGAGAGGGAGACTAGAGCCACCCTGTGAGTTGTGTGCTTCTATGTGACAGAGAGGGAGACTAGAGCCACCCTGTGAGTTGTGTGCTTCTATGTGACAGAGAGGGAGACTAGAGCCACCCTGTGAGTTGTGTGCTTCTATGTGACAGAGAGGAGACTAGAGCCACCCTGTGAGTTGTGTGCTTCTATGTGACAGAGAGGGAGACTAGAGCCACCACTGTGAGTTGTGTGTGCTTCTATGTGACAGAGGAGAGAGACTAGAGCCACCCTGTGAGTTGTGTGCTTCTATGTGACAGAGAGAGGAGACTAGAGCCACCCTGTGAGTTGTGTGCTTCTATGTGACAGAGAGAGAGACTAGAGCCACCCTGTGAGTTGTGTGCTTCTATGTGACAGAGAGAGAGACTAGAGCCACCCTGTGAGTTGTGTGCTTCTATGTGACAGAGAGGGAGGACTAGAGCCACCCTGTGAGTTGTGTGCTTCTATGTGACAGAGGAGGGAGACTAGAGCCACCCTGTGAGTTGTGTGCTTCTATGTGACAGAGAGGGAGACTAGAGCCACCCTGTGAGGTTGTGTGCTTCTATGTGACAGAGAGGGATACTAAGAGGCCACCCTGTTGATTTGTGTGCTTCTATGTGACAGAGAGGAGAGACTAGAGCCCCCCTGTGAGTTGTGTGCTTCTATGTGACAGAGAGGGAGACTAGAGCCACCCTGTGAGTTGTGTGCTTCTATGTGACAGAGAGGAGAGACTAGAGCCACCCTGTGAGTTGTGTGCTTCTATGTGACAGAGAGGGAGGACTAGAGCCACCCTGTGAGTTGTGTGCTTCTATGTGACAGAGAGAGAGACTAGAGCCACCCTGTGAGTTGTGGCTTCTATGTGACAGAGAGGGAGACTAGAAGCCACCCTGTGAGTTGTGTGCTTCTATGTGACAGAGAGGGAGACTAGAGCCACCCTGTGAGTTGTGTGCTTCTATGTGACAGAGAGGGAGACTAGAGCCACCCTGTGAGTTGTGTTGCGTCTATGTGACAGAGAGGGAGACTAGAGCCACCCTGTGAGTTGTGTGCTTCTATGTGACAGAGAGGGAGGACTAGAGCCACCCTGTGAGTTGTGTGCTTCTATGTGTACAGAGAGGGAGACTAGAGCCAACCCTGTGAGTTGTGTGCTTCTATGTGACAGAGAGAGAGACTAGAGCCACCCTGTGAGTTGTGTGCTTCTATGTGACAGAGAGGGAGACTAGAGCCACCCTGTGAGTTGTGTGCTTCTATGTGACAGAGAGGGAAGACTAGAGCCACCCTGTGAGTTGTGTGCTTCTATGTGACAGAGAGGAGACTAGAGCCACCCTGTGAGTTGTGTAGCTTCTATGTGACAGAGAGGGAGACTAGAGCCACCCTGTGAGTGTGTGCTTCTATGTGACAGAGAGGGAGAACTAGAGCCACCCTGTGAGTTGTTGTGCTTCTATGTGACAGAGAGGGAGACTAGAGCCACCCTGTGAGTTAGTGTGCTTCTATGTGACAGAGAGGGAGACTAGAGCCACCCTGTGAGTTGTTGTGTGCTTCTATGTGACGAGAGAGGAGAGACTAGAGCCACCCTGTGCGTTGTGTGCTTTCTACTGTTGAGCAGAGAGGGAGACTAGAGCCACCCTAGTGAGTTGTGTGCTTCTATGTGACAGAGAGGAGACTAGAGCACCCTGTGAGTTGTGTGCTTCTATGTGACAGAGAGGGAGACTAGAGCCACCCTGTGAGTTGTGTGCTTCTATGTGACAGAGAGGGAGACTAGAGCCACCCTGTGAGTTGTGTGCTTCTATGTGACAGAGAGGGAGACTAGAGCCACCCTGTGAGTTGTGTGCTTCTATGTGACAGAGAGGGAGACTAGAGCCACCCTGTGAGTTGTGTGCTTCTATGTGACAGAGAGGGAGACTAGAGCCACCCTGTGAGTTGTGTGCTTCTATGTGACAGAGAGGGAGACTAGAGCCACCCTGTGAGTTGTGTGCTTCTATGTGACAGAGAGGGAGACTAGAGCCACCCTGTGAGTTGTGTGCTTCTATGTGACAGAGAGAGAGACTAGAGCCACCCTGTGAGTTGTGTGCTTCTATGTGACAGAGAGAGAGACTAGAGCCACCCTGTGAGTTGTGTGCTTCTATGTGACAGAGAGAGAGACTAGAGCCACCCTGTGAGTTGTGTGCTTCTATGTGACAGAGAGGGAGACTAGAGCCACCCTGTGAGTTGTGTGCTTCTATGTGACAGAGAGAGAGACTAGAGCCACCCTGTGAGTTGTGTGCTTCTATGTGACAGAGAGAGAGACTAGAGCCACCCTGTGAGTTGTGTGCTTCTATGTGACAGAGAGAGAGACTAGAGCCACCCTGTGAGTTGTGTGCTTCTATGTGACAGAGAGAGAGACTAGAGCCACCCTGTGAGTTGTGTGCTTCTATGTGACAGAGAGAGAGACTAGAGCCACCCTGTGAGTTGTGTGCTTCTATGTGACAGAGAGGGAGACTAGAGCCACCCTGTGAGTTGTGGCATTGAGCCCCAACTCACCACACGTTGTTGTTTTAGATTCAGCTACTTAGAACTAAAGTCCCATAGTAGCACGGGCTATGGTGAGCCCGTAGTGGACTTACCTGGCACAAGAGCGGGGCTGTGACTGCAACTCACCACACCCGCCACACTCACTATGTAGTGTGGTGGGGCTTCCACCACACCCCATAGCGACGCTGAGGTGCCTCTTGTGTATGGAAATTGAAAATTAGAGAAGTCTGGTTCCTCAAGCCAATGAGAATATAATCAAATACTTTGTTTAAAATTGTGTTTTGGATGATTTTACCAGAGGGACAGTAATTCTAGTGGGCTCGACGAGGACAGGAGGCCGGCGTCTTGTCGAAGGTTCCAACCCCCCCCCCCCCCTCCCATTTTTCTTGATCGTGTATATTTTGAAATTCAGGAGAGTTTTGGCAGTTACAGGTTCTGCGGGTAGGCGGTTCCATGGGTTAATAACCCTATGGGTGGAAAAAGTATCTCAATGTTCTCAGTCCCACATTGTGACTTGTTGAGCTTGAAACCGTTGCTCCTTGATAGTGTTACTTCTGACCTTCTGAAGAAAGTATCCGGCTCAACATCCTCTAACTTGTTCAGTATTTTAAAAGTTTCAATGAAATCCGCCCTGTATATTTCCTGGTTTGCCAGTGCAGACTACCTATCACAGGCCTCTGTAGGACTAACCATCCTGTGTGATGGGGATTTTAAGCATCACCTAGCTAGTTTTTGACACACTGTACTCCCCCCTTCATATAGTCTAGGGCAGCTGCACAAACGCAGATGTACCTAAATGCGTTACTGAACCCCACAAATGAATTGTGGGGTTCAGTCCCTGAGCCCATTATGTGCCTCTGTAACCCTTTCCACTACCGCCCACAAGATGGGTATAGAGTGCATAATAAATGAACTAAACTAAAAAAAAATCACAAAAATCATGCCTGGTTTGCAGTGTTATTAGCCCTGTGGCCTTCAAGCGTTCCTGAATATGAGAGATTGAAATTGAAATTGAAATAAGTTTATTGAGGTAAAATACATACAAAGGGATGAGGTAGCTCAAGCTATTCTCATCCCATTCAGTACATATGAGAGATGATTTAGCTCTGGAATGACTTTTGTTGCCCGGTGTTGCACCTTCTCTAGCAGCTATGTGTTACGACCCTGGGTTCCTTAGTTGGAAACCAGAGGTCAAATTGAGCTCTAAATAATTATTTTACATTAATTGATACGGACTGTTGAATACGTTTTTGTTCCTATCTTCCTTGCCAGACGTAAGACGAATCTTGTTTCTCACAGAGCATTAAGACTTCTGAAGATGAGGTCTCAATGCTTGGGTACAGTAATGTAAGTGCGGGCGCCAGAGATTTATACAGTTGAACCATTACCTTATTTTCCTTATGGTCAAAAGTACGCTTGATTATCCCACTGATGACTATAGTTCTCAGAGCTTATAGCGGATGATGCTTAGGAAGATTGTGTGACCGGATCACATCTGTTACAACGTTAATACAGGTGACAAGATATTACCTATTGTTAACCTTTAACACTGTCTAGATTTAATACGTTTATAATGACGCTAAACAACATCATACAGAGTTGGTCATGGTATCATTATACACGTTTATAATAGATAAATCTTGGTGTGTGTACATAGACATGCCTTGGAGTGGGCGTTTTCCTGGCATTAACCTTAAACTCTGGCATCGTGTTATCCGCTGTGTCTCATGGAGTAAGACGAGAAGGTCTTCCGCCAACGCCTCGACCTCTGTAACCCTTTCCACTACCGCCCACAAGATGGGGTATGGGGTGCATAATAAATGAACTAAACCTACCCTTGACCAGACCACACACTAGAAGGTGAAGGGACGACGACGTTTCGGTCCGTCCTGGACCATTCTCAATCGACTTGAGAATGGTCCAGGACGGACCGAAACGTCGTCGTCCCTTCACCTTCTAGTGTGTGGTCTGGTCAACATACTTCAGCCACGTTATTGTGACTCATCGCCTGCATAAACTAACCCTTCCACTAAGGGTCTCGTAGCCTGGTGGATAGCGCGCAGGACTCGTAATTCTGTGGCGCGGGTTCGATTCCCGCACGAGGCAGAAACAAATGGGCAAAGTTTCTTTCACCCTGAATGCCCCTGTTACCTAGCAGTAAATAGGTACCTGGGTGTTAGTCAGCTGTCACGGGCTGCTTCCTGGGGGTGGAGGCCTGGTCGAGGACCGGGCCGCGGGGACACTAAAGCCCCGAAATCATCTCAAGATAACCTCAAGATAGTCGTTCAGTCTCCCTCGGGCCCTCGTCTACATGTTCCCTGACGCCCACAGACACATCCACTTTTGCTCCTCTGGTTTACGAACATCGTACCTCCAAAAAAAAGGCACAATCACCAGTTTAGTCTAAAATAGTGTATTGCCGCGCTACCAGCCGCCGCCTCCTTCCCCTTCCTCCTTTTCCTGAGCGGCACAAGGTGGTCGGCTGTTATAGGAGCCGACGTCACCAGCTCCGGAGGCTCATCTGGAAGCTGTTTGTCATGCGAACACTTCTTTAAGTCATGACACCATTACGCCGCAAAATTTGGCGGCTCGGGGTTCACGACCACTGGCTGGCGGCGCCGCCACATCCTCCCTGTGTGGTACTGTATCAAAGGTTAAATGAACAAATCCACAAGGGCCGTGACGAGGATTCGAACCTGCGTCCGGGAGCATCCTCGTCACGGCCCTTGTGGATGTGTTCATTCCTTATACAAGTATCTTCAGGCAGTTCTTTTGTTGACCAATCTAGCATATCCCGCTGATGATGGTAGTGGTGGTGGTGTGAGCGAGTTGTTGTTGTTTTAAATTCAGCTACTCGGAACATAAGTTCCAAGTAGCACGGGCTATGGTGAGCCCGTAGTGGACTTACCTGGCACAGGAGCGGGGCAAGTAGCCTGTGAGTGAGTGTTGGCAGTGACTTTAATATAACAAGATCAGTGTGTTTTGTTTTAGTGCTACACTCGTTTCAGAAACACGTACGTGCGCCTCCTCCGCCGGTCCGCAGCGCTCGTATCGCACAGGTTTACTTGCAACAAGACGAACTATTATGTATTAGCGACTAAGACCTACCATTAATGTATAATGACTTACTGTAAATATATAGCTCTTGAAATAGCACTTTCTCTGTAACTAGCTGACATTGTAACTATAAGGTGTGAAGGATAGATGAAATTGTTTATGTAATAATCTAAGATGAGGTCTGATAAAGACCTTTTGTGCCCTCTGTAAGGCTTTTTGCGCTACCGCTCACAGGAGGAGTATGAGGTGCAACAACAAAGACGACTCTTCTCATTCCTCTTAAGGTCAACTTCTGGCACCCAGGAAGGAGCCACTCTCTAAGTAGTGCATCTCTGCTTTCGTAATTTCTTTCTTTATTGTGTTATAACTCTTAACGATCTCCCCTTTTATACAAATTGGCATTCAATCACAATTTAGTTAAACGGCTGGTATTTATTCAGTTTAATTGCTGATATTCAATTTAGCCCATTGAATCATCAATACTTGATACTGCAAGCTCCATGGCAGATCTTCCTTGTGAGGCGTATTTTTCCATTTAATAAAAATAATTGAAAATGTGTCCTTAAGGAATGTCAACACACAGCTCAAGATTCTTGGCTCGGGTCTTCCTCTTACTCTCGTCACACCCTCAGGGAGGAGCTCCACTCAAGGGAATGGATTGGGATCGGCTACAAAATTGTTGCTATTTACTTGCTTAGCTAAATGAATTGTGGGGTTCAGTCCCTGAGCCCATTATGTGCCTCTGTAACCCTTTCCACTACCGCCCACGAGATGGGTATGGGGTGCATAATAAATGAACTAAACTAACTATTATCTACTCTCTATCCATGGTTAGATTAAGGTTACTTTAGGTTAAGTTTTGATTAGGTTAGGTTTCATTGTTTGGTTATGTTAATACGATGTATTATTCACGATAATACATCGCAGTTTCCGTGGCTGATTAAGACGCTCGTCTGGGGTTTCGCGAGTGCTTTGTCCTGGGTTCGTATCCTGGCCGGGGATGTTTTACTGGGCGCAAATCCTTAACTGTAGCCTCTATTTAACTCGACAGTAAAATGGGTACTTGGTTGTTAAACGATTCTTCGCGCGGGTCGTATTCCATGGAACATAGGATTAAGGACTTACCCGAAACGCTACGCGTACTAGTGGCTGTACAAGAATGTAAAAACTCTTGTTTTTGTTTTTATTTATATATACAAATGTGAAATAATGCATTAAATATGGAATTCAAAAACTATTATAGTGTGCCCGCAAATTGTTTACAGAAAACCAAATTCTTCAAAGAAAACGTTTTCAGCATGAACTTTTTATATTATAAACCAACGATTTATATTACAATGAAGTTATAACTTGAGAATAATATATGTTTATGACAAAGTATCATTTGCCAGTTTACATGTAGACTATTACTGGAACCATAATATGCTTTTAAACTATCACAAATATCTAGATAACTACCCATGTGGTTTGAGAGTGGGTGTGGTTTCTCATGGTAATGGATTTGGTCTGAGGAGGGGCTCCACTAGCTATTACTCATATGCACAGCAGATGTGTACATCTGCTGTGTACACATCTGCTGTATACACCAGTAGATTGACAGTTGAGAGGCGAGACCAAAGAGCCGAAGCTAAACCCCCGCAAGCACAATTATATATATGTTGAGTACATCGTCATTTCTTGTCGATCACCCGTCATTTTTTTTCATGTATATATGTTCCGAACCTTAATGGAATCTGACCCATATATCAATCAGGTCAACCCATGTGTTGCGTTTCCAAAAGGGTCGCCCATGTTAGAATCGGTGAACGCCCTAGTAATATTGTTAAAAACATCTTAATAACTTATTAAACCAAAGGTCTTTTTATGTCAGAAGAACGGCAGAAACTGGATCTATATATGAAAACTCTTTCAGGACAAAATTTAAAGTAAAACTAAAGATATTTGTAGTTGTATAAAAGTTGCATTTTAACAATGCTTATTTCACGCAGAATCGTTAATAAACGTAAGATTTTTATACGTCTCAAGAAAGATAGAAACATAATCTTCATTTTAAATGCCTTACCATGGGCATATTTGTATTTAAAGCGAAGATACATGTATTTTTCTAATCGGGGAGCTCCGATCCCGCACAGATCGAGCAACGGAGTAACTCTCTCAGAACAATGCTTATTTCACGTAAATTCGTTAATAAACGCAAATGTTTTTATATGTGTTGAGAAAGATAGAAATATAAGCTTCATTTTAAATACTTTACCATAGATATATATAAAGTTCTAATGAAGATACATGTGTTTTAATAATCGCCGAGCTCCGACCCCGCACAGACTGATCGACAGAGCAACTCTCTCTCAGAACAATGCTTATTTCACGTAAATTCGTTAATAAACACATATGTTTTATATGTCTCAAGAAAGATAGAAATATAAGCTTCATTTTAAATACTTTAACATAGACATATATAAAGCTCAAGTGAAGATACATACGTTCTTATAGTGGCATTCAGTAGCTTGTCGGTCATGGAATGCAGAAGGGATACAAGACACTCCGTACATTGACAACATCGCACACTAATATTTTTACCACTTCGGACACCAGCTTTCGACGTTTCGCATATGTGTACGTGTTCCATATTAAAACGACAATATAATGTTATTAACAATTAAAATCTTATACTTAACACTTTAGTGCGCGCGGCACTTGCTGAAAATAAAGTGGGTTGTGCGCGCGGCGTTCTGGGCACTCAAGCATAAACACAAAAAAGTGTATAATCTTTTCACGCTCCTAACATCAATTCTCGAGCTACGTTTTTCATTTTGGTATCAATGCGTTGGCAATAAAATTCTCTACAAGATCATATGCATAAAATGTCACCCAAGCATTTGGTATCCCACCACGAAGTAAATAAACACGAAGATGACTCGCCGTGACACCCAAACAGGAAGTAAATGTTCATACTCTTTCGTTTGTTGCCAGGCTCACAGTCATCCTACAGCGCTCATTTTGATATCACTGAACTCGCAATAAAATTCCCCACCCACACATATGCCTATCAATGTCTAATTATGGTATCGGGTGACCCGCACGAGTGTGGGAACTGGGCGAAGCGTTAGCCGTGATTTCAGCAGCGATGACACTGGTGTGATGCAGCGCTTTGAATGTTTATACTTATTTCACTGTCCTGACATTATTTCTGGAGCTACGTATTTCATTTTTATAGCAATGTGTTCGCAATAGAAAGTTCTATAAGAACATGGGTAGAGTTGGCCAACACAGCGTCAAATAAATTTGCGGCGAATAAAATCTTACGCGTGTTTGTACCCGTGAGCGTCAAAAGTTTTTACTTTGCTCATGTTTTTCAAGTTTATACTTGTTTCACACCGTTTTTTTCTTTTGTATAGTGTTCGGAATAAAATTCCCTACACAGACATATGCATATCAAATACAATTCCTTGGAATTCACAGCTGTAGAGATGACGGAAAACACACAACCGGAACCCGCTCTTGACACTCCAACTCACACCCGCAACACCCGCAACACCCACAAAAAAAGTTTCTCTTGTTTCGTGTATACTTACTTTAGTTTTCGTGCTACAGTTCTCATTTAGGTATCAAAATATTCCTAAGAAAATAGACTACAATACTGAAACAATCTAAGACAATTATGTGTACTTACCAAAGCAAAGACGATTGTAGTAAAATAAGTTGAGCATTTTATCTCCACTCCACCTCCTTCAGGTACTGATTCCTGAAGTTGCTCAACAGATGTTCCTAGGTGGAGTGAAGCTGGTGCGGGTGGTTATTTCTTGTCCACCCAATACACCCTTTTCCTGTGATAAGTGGTGTAACAAGGTATGACGCAAAGTGGAACATCGCATGTCTTGCACGCTATACCAGTTTCCTTCCTGATACCCGACTTTGAACACACTTCACACCTGCGACGTTTGGGGATTTTTACCAGCTCATGTTTCAATTTATAGTTCAGGCGAGTCTCTGCTATAACAACACGTCGCTGTTGTCTCTGGGTTGGCAATAAACTACTGTCTGAATCGTCGCTCTCACTATTGTTTTCAAACACTAATGTGGAATATGAATTATCTTCATCAGATTCAGCTTCAGCACTAGGTGTAGACGTGAAGAGAGGGCGCCTCACACCCGACGGGCCAGGTGTTGACGGGTCAGCAGCAGGATACACAGGACCAGTGTCATCATTTATGTCTGGAGCATGAACTAGATGTGGAGATGGTGTAGTTGTTGCAGGCCACTCTGCCTTGTCAAATTTCAATAAAGACCAAATAGCAACTTCATGGAACTGGAGCAGAGTTAGTTTCCTTCGATCATCTGTGTTGGCCTTGTACAATACATAAGCGTTGTGCAATGCCATTTGCAAGAAATAAAATGTTATTTTCTTGGTCCACTTGTGACATTTCCTGGCGAAATGGTAATACTTTACCATTTGATCAAAGTGGTCAACACCCTTCATGAACTTATTGTAGTCAACAATTGCCTGTGGTTTGTTCACCACAACCTGCTGTAGTCTTTTTTTTTTTTTTTTTTTTTTTTGAGATATATACAAGAGTTGTTACATTCTTGTACAGCCACTAGTACGCGTAGCGTTTCGGGCAAGTCCTTAATCCTATGGTCCCTGGAATACGGTCCCCTGCCGCGAAGAATCGTTTTTTCATCCAAGTACACATTTTACTGTTGCGTTAAACAGAGGCTACAGTTAAGGAATTGCGCCCAGTAAATCCTCCCCGGCCAGGATACGAACCCATGACATAGCGCTCGCGGAACGCCAGGCGAGTGTCTTACCACTACACCACGGAGACTGCTAAACTGTTACTGTTCTTACTGTTAAGTCTTACTGTTCCATCTTACTGTTCCATCTGCCCTGCGAACTCGTTTTCTTTTCTGAACTTTCTTTGTGTCTGCATTGTGTAGGTTGGTAATCATAGAGACAACTCGCTTGTCGCCCGCAACTCGCCCCCTCCTCCTCCTCAGTTTGGCTTTCAGTCTCATCCTCTGTTGAGTCATCCCCAAGGGGTCTACGGCCCCCAATTTCAAATTCTTCTTCTACATCCTCACCTGCATCACTTCGTTCATTTTCAGCTTGATCAAAGGCATCCAAGACATTGGGAATCTTGGTGGGAGTGAGCCTCATACCAGCAAACCTCCTATAGATGGCGGTAATCCTGTCTTTTCCACTTGATTCTGAGGCTCCTGTAGCCGAAACACCGCTTGGGCCTGGTGCTAGATCCATTATTGATGAATTTAGTGGGTTATAAACACACACAAACGGGTAATAATCCTTGAAAACGTGCGAGTTTGGCGGCCGAGGGGAGAGAGATCCGATCACGTAACGGATCACTGGGTCACGGCCTGTCACGTGACCCAGTAGGCCGACGTGACTTGCGGCCTACCCGAGAGAACGGGAATTTCATGGCGCGGAGTTTGAAACAAACCCCAAGTAAATCGGATTTAAACTGGATTTTTTACAAATATTTTAAACCGCACCGTAAATTTACGTCGTGATCCGACAAGAGGTTAGGGAAAACGCCCGTAATTCCAAGTCGAAAATCCAGAAAAGTGTTAACAGGCATATAGTTATTAAATGAAATTTAGTGATGTAATAGACATAATCCGGAGTTGGTAAGGACGCCGCCCGCCAGCGTAAACACAACACACCCGAATGCCCACAAACACGATACAACGCACAAAACACAACACTTCTGTCACTTTTTGGATAAACTCCTTTTATATTTATTATGTGAGAGTTATACTTGTATAAAATGATAACTATTATAGGTAAGCGCCTATTATTTAATATTAATCAATAAAAAAGAAGTCAGAAGCCACACGCCTGTCTGTACATGTCTTTTGTGTAAAAGTATTTTGGGCAGGGTGGCAGTGTGGATGGCACTGACAGGCCGCCGACGGTAACTAACCTCTACACTCTTTTCTCCCTCGCTCTGTACGTCTGTCTCCTGTCTACCTACACCAGAATTCGTTAACATGGCAGCTTTTGAAGGTAATTTGGGGCTCGGTGCCAAGGGGCGGTCCGTCTAATTACCACAAGCTACCACAAACTACACAAACTTCAGAAAGCTTCCTGGCAATACGTTAGTAATGAATAAATATGATATATTTACTCATTATAATGTTGGTGCTGAATGTACAACACGAAAAAACATAATTTTAATCTGAAAAAGTATCTTTTTATAAAGAAATTAGACGAAAATGAAAAGCTGGTGACGCCAAATCAAGTCGACGATCCAAGCTTCGGTTAGGTTAGGTTAGGTTAGGTTTGGTTAGGTTAGGTTAGGTTTGGTTAGGTTAGGTTAGGTTAGGTTAGGTTAGGTTAGGTTAGGTTAGGTCAGCCTAACTTAATATATCATATTTATTCATTACTAACATATTGCCAGGAAGCTTTCTGAAATTTGTGTAGTTTGTGGTAGCTTGTGGTAATTAGACGGACCCCCAAGGGGCAGTTTTAAAGAAAGGGGTGGGGGGATTTCTAGATTTTTAACGGGCATTGGACCGGCTTGATGGAATAACATTACTAGGGACGTGTGGTTGTATGTGTGGTATAGCGTGTGGTTGTATGTGTGGTGTAGCGTGTGGTTGTATGTGTGGTATGGCTGGTGTGTGGTATGGCTGGATTTTAAATTGCAATACTGTACTAGCAATATTTTGGAATTTAGGGCTTTGGAAGGTCGGCAGTGCCATGGGCTTATAACCCTATGGGTGAAAAGTGAATTCTGTTTTCTGACTTACATTGGGGCTTGTTGAGCTTGAATGCAGTATATGTGAAATTATCATGGAGAGACACCAGTCTCCGTGGTGTAGTGGTAAGACTACACCTGTAGTGGCCTGGCGTTCCGCGAGCGCTTTGTCATGGGTTCGTATCCTGGCCGGGGAGGATTTACTGGGCACAAATCCTTAACTGTAGCCTCTGTTTAACACAACAGTAAAATGTGTACTTGGTTGTAAAAACGATTCTTTGTGGGGATCGTATTCCAGGGACCTGCCCGAAACACTACGCGTACTAGTGACTGTACAAGAATGTAACAACTCTTGTATATTTCTCAAAAAAAAAAAAAAATATGGAAAAGCTGATGGAGCAAAGAATCCCAGAGTATGTACCGAGGTGGGTTTGGGCGTGTTGAATGAATGGATAATAGTAGCAAGTAAAAAAATAAATACAGTAGTAGATAATAGATAAGCAAGTGTGTGTTGGTGTGAATTTGAGGTCTTGAGATGTTGGGATATCTTGAGGTCATCTTGAGATGATTTCGGGGCTTATCATCCCCGCGGCCTGGTCCTCGACCAGGCCTCCTTTTTGTTACACACCCCCAGGAAGCAGCCCGTAGCATCTGTCTAACTCCCAGGTACCTATTTACTGCTAGGTAACAGGGGCATCAGGGTGAAAGAAACATTTTTCCCATTTGTGTCCATCTCCACTGGGGATAGAACCCGGAGCCTGAGGACTACGAATCGGAAGCACTGTCCACCCAGCTGTCAGGCGCCCTGACAGGATAGGAGAATAGGACCAAGATGATAGTGGGGCAAACTTAGTGAGGAAGCAGGAAATGAGTGTGAACAGCAAATGGGTTATGGAAATAGTGGCTGGGTGGAAGCAGTTTGTAAGGATGGAGTGCATGTACAGTATTTGTTTATGGTGGACAATTCATGAGATAGCACTGTATACAGGTCTTAAAAAGCAGTTGGATACTGCTTAGAGTGAGAGATGAGTGCATGTCTTTTTTTATATTTACATAGTTTGAATGATGCAATGAATGGAATATTGTAGTGGTTTTATTTTTTTTATACCTATAACCTGCTAGAACAATACAATAGTTTTGCATTTTTTCTTCTGGGCTAATGCTGCCCCCTCCTCATAAGTCTAAAACAAGATAATTAAAAGTTTTGTTACTAACCAATTACTTTGGCTTATGAAATTTATATAATATTCATTTTTCAGAAATGGGTGTACTCCCAGAAATAGCTAAGGCTGTAGAAGAGATGGATTGGACGTAAGTTTGCTGATTCTCTTGTACATTATGTAACGCTGTACTCAATAAAGTGTTTCAAATACTGTACTGGAGTAAATATAGTTGGTAAATAATAATTGAAATGGACTAGTAGTTTTATTTGCTCTTCATTGGGTATGGTATGATATGATTATGCACTGTATATTCCCTGTAAATACTATAGAGAGATTTAAAGTAAATTGTATTGCATGGAAAACTAGTATGGTTGCAATGTTAACTTTTTTTTAATGTTTTCATTTGTGAATACTTGCCCTAAACATACTTGTATTATACATACTTGTCTAAGAAATGAGCCCATGTACTGTGCAGCTGTTTAATATGATAACTTCATGGTGCACAACAAAAATTATACCCAATTTTTTTTTAATGTTGTTAAAATTGCCTCCCTGATCATGTAAATGGAAAAACAATTACAAAATCTAATTTGTCACAATGTCATCACAAGATGTTGAGCACATGTGCAGGAGTGACTCGAAGCTGATCTCTTGGGTGATTCAAGACCCGCGAGTTGCCACAGATACTTTTCTTGTGATTTTTATCGAATAATACTATTATTTATGTTTTCGTGTACACAGTAGAACATGTGTAATGTTTTAATAATGATAATAAGTGTCACTAATGTGTCCACAAAAAAGTGGTCAATATTACATGTTAAATTTTCACTAATATTTACTGTCTCACATACTCTGAAATAATGTGAGACAATGTACAATGTACTTACACCATAATACTCTCTCAGTACTTCATGAGTAAATTCATTGAAGCACTCAATACAGTAGTACACATGGTAACTTTTGCATTCTGTGCACCAGGTACATGCTGACTTTCACTAATCGTCTTTTTGCATGCTTGTAAACATGGTACAGTACTTGGGTATAAATTTTGCAAGTCTTCCTGTACCCGCTATGTAACCAAACTTGTGTAGTGTACAGTAGTCTATGCAGCTTAATCTGTCGGTAGCAATGTGTACATCTTCTGGCACAAAACTTGGAGAAGTTTAATACTGGAGTTCCCACTTGTGCAACTTTCAATGATCAGTGGGCTCTGACTCTGTCATTTTCTTCATCAATCTGCTGCAAAATAATGTTGATTTTGTAGTTGTGATGTGCATTATGCCTCGCATGCAAGTCTTGCATTTTTCAATATTAAAAAGTATTTGACAGTCTTCCAACCACTTTTGGATTTCATTTAATCTTTTTCTTTTCTCCATTTAATTCAATTATAATTTTTACTTCCCACTTCACCATAGATCTTGGTCATGTGCAAATTTGATAATGTGGTTTGTAATACTGTATTCTCATTTGTCATAGATGTATTTGACAAAAAGGGTTGGCCCCAATATGTAACCCTGCAGTACAGTGTACTCAAGATTTCTCCAGTTGAAATCATTTCTATTAAGGATGACCCTTAACTGTGTTTTAACCAATGTTTTATTCGTCCTAGTACAGTATTCTACTATTTATTGCATGTGCTTGTAATTTCCTCGCCAGTCTGTCATGTGGTACTTTATTCTGCTCATTACTTCGCTAATTTCTGAGCAGGAGGTTTCTGGTAGATCAACCGCATCTTCACTGAACTGAATGATTTTTGGTCTGATTCGCTTTTCGTCATAATTCAAGCCGAATTATAAGTTTTTGGATTTTAAATGTTTGCAAATTTTTAAGGGTAAATTATAGACTCTTCAGGTATATCTAGAACTAACACAAACATTTAATTACATTCATTAATTAATTAGTAATTTTAGAAATCATTAAGTATAAAAGATTGTAATCATCTAGGTGGACACAGGAAATGTTAGCCCAAAGCTTGCAAAATAGTAAACTCATTATCTATTGTAACATTCATTCTTAGGTTGCCAACGGATGTCCAGAATGAGGCAGTCCCACTTATTTTGGGAGGTGGGGATGTGCTCATGGCAGTTGAAACAGGCAGTGGCAAGACTGGTGCTTTCTGTCTTCCCATCCTACAAATTGTCTGGGAATCACTTAAGGATATTCAGCTTGGCAAGACTTCAAAAGTTACTAAAGAAATATGCAAGTGTCCATTGCTCTTTTGTGCCTGTTTATTGCAGTACTGTACTTGATATCTGAAAATTATTATTATAAATGCTTTTAGTATATATAAATATAAATATGCATATACTAGTACTGTACATAAATTTTAATATAAATAGTATTAATATAAATAGTATTATTATAAATGTTGTTACTCTAATATTATACTGTTATTATTCTTTTCTTTTTTCTTTTTGCAAAATAGCTCCTCTCTGGTTGATGAGCTTCTTTGACCGTGACGCAGGAATGGCTGTGACACCTGATGGCTTGCGGTGCCAGTCACGGGATCCTAAAACATGGCAGGGTGCCCGTTGCACCAAGGGTGTCACTGGCAAGGGAAAATATTACTATGAAGCCGTTGTGTCGGATGAAGGGTTGTGTCGTGTCGGGTGGGCAACTCCTCAGGTAGGCAGTATTGCTGGCACCTTTGTTCCTCCAATTTCTTTTAGCTGCTGCTGAACATTTTATAGTTCAGTAGAAATGGTAATACTGTGCTATACTGTATTCCCAGTGTGAATACCTAGTTATGACTTTTACTGGATTATATTATATATTTTTAAATGGTTTCTGTTCCATATCCAACCCATCCTGTTTAGATAGTAGTTTTTGTGACTGTGCACCATAGTACAAATTTTTGCTGTAAGGCATTGACATAATAAGCAATTAGATAGTAGAACTTTGTACTATTCACTTTATAGATAAAAAATTTAGCTAAAAAACAAACTTAAATATTTCTAGGCCTAGTATAATGAGCATATATACTATATTATGCCTTGAATAGCGGATTTGTCCTAGGAAGGTTAGGTTAGGATAGTTTGTCTTTGCAGCACAAGTAGAAAATGGTGTTCGGTTTGTGAAAATTCAATAGTATTTATCATAAATACTATTAGAAAATAGAAAACATATCAATTTCTACTTTCTAATTGTGTTGTACATCGGTATATAAGAATGAAGGTAACTGCAGAAAGCCTATTGGCCCATATGTACATGTATAATCATCCTCATCCTTCCTATAAGTACTATTAAAACAGGTGAATGGGCTGAATATCTTATTAATGCCATTACCTATCAACTTGATATTACACAAGTTACTATGGTGTAAAGAGTTTAAATTTAAATGGGGCAGTGTAGTTCTCTAGCGACTTCTTGGATCAAATCTTGTGCATATCTTCCCCAAAACATAACCTAAGGGCCAGTTTTCTGCATTAATCTTTCAAAATGGTATTCATAGAATTGCTTCAGAACTGGTACTATGGTAGGTATGATTTTGTAGTTAAGTTTTCACTAAGTAGTCATATCATAATCAACCTTATTTGCTTATATACAACTCCTTTTGTTCTAGAGATTGCATTTTTTCATGTGTATTTTCATCTTCATGTAATAATAATAATAACAATAATAATACAGTAAGCCCTTGCTTTACATAAGCAAATTTCATGAAAACAAGTTTAAGATTGTAAACTGTTACAATAGCTGCAAGCCTCTCCATACAAAACTCCCAGGGAGCATTTGCCCCAAACTCTCCATATTAACCAACAAATTCAATCCTTGAAATCAACACAACTGCCAGGAAAGTCGGCACCATATTTGAATGCATCAACTAGCACATCCATTGATGATGTACAAATATTTGATGAAGTCAGACGAATCGAGGCATAGTTGAGGGAAATGCAGCTGCACTCTGCATATCAGAAAATGACTTGTAATTACGAAGCAATAAGATGCTTATCTTAACATACTAAGAAGGTTAGGTAAGGTCGGTGTTTTCTATGAAGCGTTTTCAAGGTAAACTAAAATATTCACAATAAATTAGTATGTCACATATGCACGTATTTAATAAGTCAATATTGACTTTAAGGAAGTGTGAGAACGGGTTGGAAAATGACTTGATTTTGGTCTATTGAATATCATTTATTAAACATGGTTACATGCCAAAGAGAACACTGGTAAAGTTAAACCCAACTGTTTGACACCTCCATCCTGGAAACAGCCATTGTTTCCAAAATGGTAATGAAAGTGAGTAAATATTTTATTTTATTTTTTTGAAGGGGGGGGTTGAAGAAACAGGTATTGAAGTCCATTTGGAAAAGATAATTATGCAAGAATTTAATGCAGAAAGTTGGTAAAACAAATTAAAACATTAATTTGTGCTGAGTAAACCATTACTTGCGTATTTGTTTTAAAGTACCTACCTCATGTTAGGCGAATTTAATGCTTTCAAAACTTCAAGAAGCAAAGGCTTGCTGTAGTTTGTACTGTATTTTCACCTGCATTGGGAGATGTTATATTTTATCAATTGCCTTTATGCAATAATATTTTTTATATTCACAACCAAAACAACTTATATTTTCAGGCAGCATTAGATCTTGGAACATGTAAATCGGGATTTGGATTTGGAGGCACTGGAAAAAAGTCTAATTGTAAGCAGTTTGACGATTATGGTGAATCTTTTGGCCTCAGGGATGTCATTGGTTGCTATCTCAACCTGGATGCCATGGAGATGCATTACAGCAAAAATGGCACTGATTTAGGTAAAGCTTTCACATTACGAAGTGAATTCAAGAATGCTGTCTTCCATCCAGCTGTAGTTTTGAAGGTTGGTAGTATAGTACATGCATTATTCATGTTAGTTGTGTATTTTAAGCAGTGGTGGATAATTGGATGATGATATTAATTAATTATAGATATGGTCTAAGGCAGACTGAAATTTGCCCAGTTTTTTCTTTTTGTTGGTTTGTTATGCATTTGTCACAGTATTTGGACTTGGTGTATTTCAAAAGTGTATAGTGGTCATGTATATATATACAGTGACACCTCCAAAATTTGGATCATATTTATGATCTAGGTCATTAAGAAAATTAATACAAATAAGTAAATTTCTTATTGAATTTTCTATCAGTTTTTAACTGTTGGTTCTTTACTCAAATCTCTCTAATTTCAATAAAGTGCAAGAATAACTTCAGTGAATTTAATGATATTTGAAAGTTACAGATGATAGCAATTTACGTGATTTCCAGAATGCAGAGATGTCTTTCAATTTTGGTGCAACAGAGTTCAAGCACCCACCTAAAGCGGGATACGTAGCAGTGTCTCAGGCCAGCAAGGACTGTACTGTGAGCTCAGGTGTGAAGGGAGGTGGAGACAAGCCACAAAAGCTTCAGAACAATGCTCCACACGCTGTCATTATTGAGGTAAGAATGGTAACACGTGACTGGTCTGTATTTACTTGTCCAGTATCTGGTTTATATTGATTGCTGGATGGATGTCTAACAATATAACCTATACAGTTCGGTACAGATTCATTTTTACATCACTGTTGCTTTTAAACTAACCTGTTCATTAAATCCTGGATACATACAATATGAAAATTCAAACTAAAAGTAGTATGTTGTGCTATGTGAATTGTTAAACAGTTTAGATAGAAGTGGCAAGTTCCAAAAGCAGACCATTTTTTTTTTAATGCAAACAAAAGTTTTTATCATTTAACAGCCTTCAAGAGAACTCGCAGAACAGACCCTAAAACAGGTTCAAATGTTTCGCAAGCATCTAGATAATCCAGTGGTTCGTGACCTTCTTGTTGTTGGTGGTATACCCGTGAAGGAGCAAATAGCAGCACTCAATGCAGGTGTGGATATTGTTTGTGGTACTCCAGGACGCTTGGAAGATCTTATTAATACAGGACAACTCTCTCTCCAGTCTAGCAAATTCTTTGTGTTGGATGAGGCTGATGGACTTCTTAAACAGGTAAGTTTGATTTTATCCAAGGAAAAGTACTTTTTATATTTTGGTAGTAAATATGTAGGAATACCTGATATAAATTCAAGTACTGTATCATCAGCTTGCCTTATGAATTAGAAAAAAACTAAGAACTCTTGACTACCTGATTTCTTGTATTAAGTCAACTACTCGTGGAACATTTACACATTTCCTTAATGTGCATCTTTGGCTATCAGTAAATGGGCACTTGAGAGTTGGGCAACTTTTATAGATTTCATCCTGGAAAGGTTGGTCATATTTTTTAAATGACTTTAAATATACAGCTGATTTATTTATAAGGTAACTTGATGCATTACTGTATTTTGTTGACTTTCATTTATTGCATTAAATTTCTTGCCATATTTTGTTTCATGTAATTACTTTATCTTGTATACAAGTGTACTGGTATTGCAGGGGCATGAGTGTCTCATCAATAACATCTACAACTCCATACCCAAAATCACATCTGAAGGCAAGAGACTCCAGATGGTGGTCTGTTCTGCCACCCTACATTCCTTTGAAGTGAAGCGCATGGCAGTAAGTTTCTGAACCCTTATTTGGTAACACTTGTTTGCTAAGGAAAATTGTGCCTTCTCAACGGTGCAATGTCTTAAGACTAAGGATTATGAATTATCTTAGATTATGGTATACTATATAATAATCAAGTGAAAATTAACAAAGTGAAGCATGACTAGTGTGTTCCAAGCATATATGGAGTGGAAAGAATGTTGTCTAATGTATCAATTAGTTTCCATAAAGAATATTTTGTACAAGGGTTAAATTTTATTAATGGTTAGGTATACATATTTTATATATATAATATGACATTGTGTCTTTAATACTTCAAAGTTACTTAATGCTCTCTTTTTCAATGTGGAAATACTGTAGATTGAATCATAAGTGCATGTTAGGAATTTGTGTATCAGACTTTATGAATGTAATTGCAGAAGTGGTGAAGGTGAGAGATTCAGTAGTTTAAAGCTTTACTATTCATGTTGGAAGGCTGCTGAAAATGTGTTACCTGAAAGAAATAGAAGAAAAGATAATATCATAGTAAATATAGTACAATATTTAGTATGTTGCTTTTACTATAGGCACGGTTTACATTCCACCAGTCAATTTCCTTCCCTCAGTTCTGTCTTTGCTCAATCTTATTTCCATGAAACTTTTTTCCAATTACACGCATCAAATATTTAAACGACAGATTCTAGTACTGTACTTCCTACATCACACACTCGTCATCCTTTCTACTACAGTTTGCTTCAGTTTACTCATTTTCAAGTCTTCTACTATCCACAGTAAAGCTTTCAGCTGCACAATATCTCAGCCCTCGCACACTGCTACAACTCCATATGTTTCACCCAAGTACTCACCTAATTGTACTCACCTAATTGTGCTTGTGGGGGTTGAGCTTTGGCTCTTTGGTCCCGCCTCTCAACTGTCAATCAACTGGTGTACAGATTCCTGAGCCTACTGGGCTCTATCATATCAACATTTCATATGTGTACGTCAACGTATACATACATGCGTATATATACCTCATATTAAAATACTGATAAACGAATGACCATGAACAAATTAATTTATAATTGTAGCATTATATATAATTTTAATAGACTAATTATGTGTTTATACATTTGAATGGTCCAGACAGGTGGCCAGCCTTGGACATGTACACTTCTGGTAGGCACAATGACCTCATGTTAGACCCTTGATAGATTATGTGAGAGAGAGAGAGAGAGCTGGGGCAGGGAGGTGCGTGCCCCAGGGAGATAATCCATGCCCATGCCCCGCCTCGAGGTCAGTTCTCGAGTCACACCAAGAATAACAATCGAGCAAGTTGTCCTGACCAGGATGTGGCATATTAGGGAGGGTTGAGGAATAGGAAGCCTGTCTGATAGGGCTCTTGGCAAGCAGCTCTCCCTCAGTCTACCTATCTATATGGAAGAAATGTATCTAGGCCCTCCTCCCCCCTGCCTATTCTCTCTCCCCCACCTTCCTTCATTTCCTCCCTCCTTCCCTCCCCCTCACTGGTGAGAGAGTAGGAGTGTGAGAGTGGTTAGAGAACTCGTAGTTCTCACGCTCGTGAAATTGTCTGCGACCCTGGAGGAGTAGAGCGGAGGGGGGGGGTGAAAGTAGGTGACGATGGAGGAGTAGTGGGGAGCATTATATGCAGTGAACGTAGGTGTCTATGGAAGAGTACATCATAGAGGAGGGTGAAAAGAAGGTGACGATGGAGGAGGAGAAGGGAGGGGGTGTGAAGGTAGGTGATGATGGAGGAGTAGAGGGGAGGAGGGGGGCAAAGGTAGGTGTCTATGGAAGAGTACATCATAGAGGGGGGTGAAGGTAGGTGGCAATGGAGTAGAGCAAAAGGGGTGGGGGTTGAAAGTAATCCTGAGTTTAATTTTTTAGTTATATATAGTGACACCTCGGCTTACGAATGAATATTTATGAACTTTTCGGGTTACGAGCCTAATTTCTTCGAAAAATTTGAATTGGGTTACAAACTTTGCCTCGGGAAAGGAGTTTGTTGATATACGTATGGGCTGACCTAGCGCGTGGTGGCATGGTGATCGCGCCTCAGTTTACCAGTGTCTCCTGCCTAGTAAGTATCGCGCCTGAATTCTTTGTAAAGCATTACATTTGTTTTGGGATTTTTGGCTATTTGAACATAAAATTTGTTATGATATATCTTGCCATGAGTCCCAAGAAAGCCAGTGGTAAGGTTCAAGCCAAGAAAACACATGTGAGAATGACCATAGAGGAAAAACAAGAGAGCATTCATAAACATCAAAATGGTGCACAGGTTGTTGAACTAGCTAGGCAGTACAACAAATCTATGTCAACAATATGCACTATACTTGCTAAGAAAAAGGACATTATGAGCGTTAAAGTGGCAAAAGGCATATCAATAATCTCGAAACAAAGAACACAAACACTTGAGGATGTTAAAAAGTTTTTATTAATTTGGATACACAACAAGGAGTTAGCAGGTGATAGCATTTCAGAGGCCATCATTTGTGAGAAACCAAGGCATTTGCATGAAGACCTTTTAAAGAAAACCCCTGGAACGAGGGGGGGGGAGGAAAAGATGAATCAAGTTTGAAAATGTGAAAAGTTTGTGTGACAATAGAGCCTCGTGGAAAACTTTTGCTGTGGTCATTACCTGGTGGAATGCACCCAGGATGGAGTATTAGGGCTATACATCTTTTAAATCATAAAAGTAATAAACATTTCCCATCAACCTTACAAACAATATTAACCTATTTTCATGTATTTCCCCCATGTGCATTTTAACAAAGTTGCTAAATTGCCTTTATCATTCTGTAAAATTTCAATTACAGTACTGTATGTATAATTTTGTTAGTATAAATGGACTGAATATTCTGAAATTGCTATTAATTTTACAATTTCAGATTCAAAGGTGGTCTGGACACCCAATTTGGTCAGACAGGTGAAGAGAGCATTTAGGATAGTTCGAAGAGATGAAGATGGTCGCAATTGTGTTCGAAGAGGCAAACGCCCCCCTTTGCTCCTGACATTATGTTCAACCATTGACCTCTGCACACCTAACACAAGGTAGGTTGAAAACTCCTCCTTCATGTCATTGGTACATTAGCCAGAAACTCAGGGCTCATGTAGGAATATCCCTAAAAAAAAAAAAAAGTGGCCCCAACAATGCATCCTCCAAGTCTGGAGGATGAGCAGGAGCATTGTCGAGAAGCAGGACCTTGAGTGTCAAACTTTTCTCTTGCAGATATTTTTTGATGGCAGGGCAAACCACTCCACATCACAGTTTTTCTGCACGTTATATATTTTTTAAAACTCTTGGATTTTCGGAATGATACACGAGCAAGGGTTTAATTTTCAAATCACCACACAGCACAAGAGTTAGCCTATCCTGACACAAGTTAGCCCAAGTTAGCTTGTGTCCGGGCAGTGACGTCTCCTCTTGGGTAATGTATGTCCTCTTCGGCAATTTTTTCCAGAATAGCCATGTCTCCTCACAATTAAACACTTGTTGTGGAATATATCCATCAATACAGTATCTACAAAATCTTTAAAATCACGAACAAATCTTTCAGCCCCTACTTTGTCTGAGCTGGCCCCCTCACCATGCCTCACAACACTATGAATACAACGTCTTTTTTCAAAATTTCTCAAACCATCCCCTACTCACCTTAAACTCTTTCGTATCTGCAAAACTCGTTCTAGGGGTTTTCTTTATAAGATCTTGCATGAAGATTTCATTGTTGACCAAACCACACACTGGAAATTGAATAGACGACGACATTTCGATCCGTCCTGGACCATTATAAAGTCGATTGTGATGAGATGAGGGAAGCAAGAGCATTAAGTAGGCAAGAGAGAGAGGTGCGGAGATGGCAAGTATGTACGTATGTACATGAATAAAACATGTACATACTTATACATAACGTGTGTAAATAGTGTAATAAACACAATAACAGTATTTTGGGAGGAGGAATGTTGGCGAGTAATGTGTTGGAGGAGGGAGGGAGGACTGGCAGGGTGTGGCAGCTCACTCATGTTTTTTGGGCTCACCATACCAACATAGTGGATCGTTATGGTGAATACATACGTAGATGGGTATATACAATGTGTGTATATAGTGTAATAACAGCAAAAACACTGTTTGATTGTAGAATATGTCGCATATATGAGGCCCATAATTTTGAGCATAGCAATGTTCTATACTTTGAATTATATAAATTCCACAAATTACACACTTTTAAATAATATTACAGCAAAAAAAAGAAGAAATGAATGAGAAACTTCAAAATAATTGCGCAACATTTTATTCGCAGCAACTGCCGTCGCACGGGGTGACAGGGCCGACAGACCCCCATCACTCCAACGCTCAGCGCCCATAATTTGCTCAACTTCCCAGCTCCATTGCAGCTAAAGTAAGTCACATACAATATTTTTTGTTTAGTTTCCCCGTGATCAGACTCTGCATTTTAACAATATAAGAAGAGAAAAAAAATTTTTGGAAAGAATTTATTTCTTGTGCACCAGGGTGTTATTTGGAGACAGAGCAGTTCAGTGGTTAAGTACTAAATTTTTTTTTCTCCCACACACGCACCCCCCTAGGAAGCAGCCTGTAACAGCTAACTCCCAGATACCTATTTACTGTTAGGTAACAGGGGTCATCCCCTTTTGTACAAAGAATCTGCTAAAGCTTTTAGGGCTAATCTTTGACACTCGTTTGTCTTTGTCGCCCCATATTTTTTACGTCCGAGTTGAATGCTCTAAGGCCCTTAACTAACTTTAGGTCATGTCCCATACTTCTTGGGGAGCTAATCGACACTGCTCCTCTCTTTACATTCCTCTCTCGTTCTGTCTAAACTCGATTATGGCCCTGTTTACTCGTCTGCTTCTCCTTCTACCCTTCACCATCTGGACACACTGCATCATACTGGGTTACGGCTCAGCTCTGGTACCTTTCCTTCGACACCTACCCTAAGCCTGTATGTTGAAACTGGCGTCCTGTTTCTACAGGATCGCCACGATCGCTACTGTCTTCTCCACCTTGCACGGTCCTTACAGCACCCTCACTCTTGCTTATGTCATGCCTTGACCTTTACCCATCCTGTGGTTCCTGTTCCCCTTCACCACCTATCTCTTTCTGTACGGTTGTCTCTCTTACAAAATGCTCTTTCAGTTTGCGTTACCAATATTTCCCCTCGTGTCATTCCGTCTTTGCCCCTATGGAGGGGTCCCCGTTCCTAAATTCTGTAAGCATTGACCCACATGACTAAAACTTTTACCCCTCCTACAGTTCTAAATCACCTTTTCCTTGAACACTTTTCTTCACACTTGCACTCTATTTCCGTCTTCACCAATGGGTCTTAAGTCTGCAGACGATGTAGGCTACTCTGTTGTTTTTCCTGACTGCACCTTTGTGTCTCCTGCCTCCGGAGACTAGCATCTTCATGGCAGAACTTTATGCTATTCTCTATGCTCTTCATCAACTCTTTTCTCGCTGTCAATCCTCCTCTGTGTTTGTAGTTGACACTTGCAGTGCCCTCATGGCTCTAGAATCCTTTAATCCAGTCCATCCTTTGGTAGTTGAAATTCAACATTGGCTGTTTCTTATCTCCAGTAGATTTAAGACAGTGGAATTTCGCTGGATTCCCACCCATATTGGCGCGTTCTTAAATGAGCGTGCGGACACTGCCGCTAAGGAAGCTATCCGCACCTGTCCCATCTCCTGTAAAGGTATTCCTTATTATGACTTTTACCCAGTTATTCATTTCCCCATTCTTGCCCGTTGTCAGGGTTGTTGGTCTTCTGTTACTAGTAACAAACTGCGTGCTCTTAAGAGTAGTGTGTTCCCGTGGCCTTCCTCCTACCACCGTAACCGGTGGTGGGAAACGGCTCTGGCGAGGTTGTATATCGGTCATACACGTTTAACTCACGGGCACTTAATGGAGCGCTGCCCTGCTTCTTATTGTCCAAACCGTTGTCTCTACACGTCCTGACTTCCAGGACTTACGTGTCTTGCTTCCCGACCATCCCTCACTGTCAATTGTCCCTCGATAAAATTCTTGGTAAATTCAATACCTTTGATATTGTTCGTCGTATGCATTTTTGTTCTTGTATTGGCGACGTTAGTGATATTTAGTGCACTATGATTATCCCATACATTTGATGGTTTGATAATTACTGTACTGTACAGTACTTTGGTTTGGAATGTATCAAATAAAGTTGTTTCATGTATTCAAATGTGTGAGAAAATCCACTGGGGCTGTGAGATGAAGCGAACCTGTAACAAAGGCATTGCCAGTTGCATACTCTACCACCACTGATGGTAAAAGTCTTACAACTGGATATCTTGTGTGACGGGTTATGGTATCACAGCTATACTGAACCAAGATGGTATGGCTCTCCCTCACATAAATGAAAGAAATGCTGCTATTGGCCTTGCAGTGTGTAAGTTGCAGGTGGAAACAAATGAAAATTATCAAATAAATAATTAAACAATTTACTGAAATAGTAATGAACAAAAATAACACATGACAATACTTGACTATCATGTAATGCAAAGGTGAACAAGTTAGTATGACCTTAAATGCAAAAAATAAACTATAAGCAATGAATAAAAGTATGAAGATATACTGGTGTTCTGAAGACAGCTACCATACCACCATGGCATCAGTCACACGACGTTGGCTGGAAGCGGACGACGGGTTAGAGACACGAAGGTCATCCTAGAGCACTAAGGGAGAGATTGCCTCTCCAGGGAGGCAGCGCTCTTTATATAGTCCGGCGGTGGTGACTCGTCCAGTGTCAACACGAGGTGGACATCTGGTCAACTAGCAAACTGCTCGTTGTGGCTGGCGGTGCCTTTGTGTTGAGCTGTACCACTGTCAGTTGAAGGCGGCTAACTGCTTGCTTGTGGGGACAAACTGCCAGTTAGCAGTGGCGCCGGGCTTGCCTCTGAGTCGTACCAGGCCGTGCCAGGCCCTGTGGGGTATGGAGAGGTGGCAGGACTGATGACTCTTCTGGGCTGGTGTAGATGTATAATACTTCCAGTGCAGAGGCATTGAAGGTGAAGGGAAAAGGCAGTTCCACTGCTATGCAGGGGATTCACGTGACACTTGTGAAGCCACAGAAAGTCTGGAGGCCCTACTGAAGCCAGTCCAAGTATTAAATAAAACCCCTGAAGTACGCCGGTGAAGGATGAAGCAAGACCGTATGCCCCAACTTCAGGCACACACAGTAAATCACGTTTTGGTCCCGCCTCTCAACTGTGTATTTGAAGTTGGGGCGTATGGTGTTGAACTGCTTCAGCCTTCACCCGAGTGCTTGTAGGTCTTACGTAAGACGTTGACTCAAGGAGGGGCCTCAAAACTTGCTGTGATTTATGGGGAAATCCGGTTGTAAGACTTTTACAAAGTCAGTAATATACTGCGGTAGAGTATGCAGCTGCCAGTGCCTTGGGCAAGGGTTTACGTCGCCTCACAGCTCCAGTGGATTTTCTGCTTGGTGTATATCAGGTTGTGATTTTGTGTGTGTACCGTATTGTTATGATCGCCGTCTGATAAGTCCTTTCTGGCCTCGAGTCATTTTTACCCACCTAGAAAGATTGCAGATGGCCAAAGCAGTTATTTAAGTTAAGAAGGGACAAGTCTTAAACAGAATTTTGCATAATATTTGACTGTAAAGGGGTAAATTGAGGTAGATTGAAAAACAAAATGGTGAACCGGGCAGGCGGTACTCACAATTAGGCGAGTACACTCAGGAACTTTTAAAGTGCAACCAAACATGCTTTAGGCTCTCACAACAAGAGGTGAGTGGTGGTGGCTCAGGTGCTCAGCCAATCAGAGCACCTAAGGAGGGAGGGCAGGAGTGAGAGGGGGGGTGGTATGTGGAAGTTTGGTGACAGTTGTGTGTAGTTTGTTCATCTTCATTGTAAGTTTCATGGCTTGGTGTGCATTTCCCTAGTAAATTTAATTAGGGAAAAATTCAGGTGTTTGATTTTTTAAATCAACTTTTTAAATGTTGAGTTGTTAAAGCCTCAAAGTGCATGGAGTTGGTTTGGGAGTATGGCATCCTCATGCTGTTGCGTGCTCGCGTGAGGTAGCAAAGGTGATGTAAAGTTGTGGGGTGTACATGCTTGGGACGTCCTCTCTCGGGATGGCTGGTGTTAGACCCGCGTGTTTGTCGGTTGTTGAAAAGCCGTCATCCTTTGCTGTTGTGGTATTGATTTTACATTGTTCATCTTGTAATTAATACTGTAGTGCGATATCTAGGGCTACCATTTGTAGGTTTAAAATGTCTAATACAAACAGTTGTCCAATGAGTTTTAATAGGAAATATCATCCACCAAGCACCATTGTACAATTATATTAATTGATAGTATATGGATTGTGGAGAACTGCTTAGAATGATCTTTAACACTTGGCTATATTGGTCATGTCAAATACCTGCACGGTGAATGCTCAAAGACCCTTTCTTTATTCAGTGTTGTCACATACCTCATGGGGGTATGGATAGGCAAACACTCATTCGGTTAAACTTCCCTTGTAGTACTTTCAGAGCTCAGTAATTTGGAATCTGGTTAGCACTTTCCAAATAAATTGACCTTTAAAGTGAATTCCTATTTAGGTTTAAAACATTATACCGAATGAGAAACTCGGATTATATAGCCGAACACCAGAAATGTTGTTATTCAATTTGGTTGCCTAAAGCACATTCAAGGACTACACATTACATGGCATTCCAGGATTCCTCTATACCTTGCCTTATGCTGTAAACATTGCCACAACCCTGTGTTATATTGATTTAAATGGCCACAGGGAGGCATACAACACTGCAGATTATGATGTCATTAGTTATCCACTGTGCTGACAAGTGGGCTGACTGATGTTCGTTGACTCCTGTATCGTGCTTCAATTTAATCGCCAGGAGATCACCCTCTCACTAGACTCGTCTGTAGGAAGTACAGTATAGTATCTCAAATTACCTTGGATCATAAATAGCATAAGACTTGGGGGTAGGAGAGGGTTGCAGTGTTTGTCATGGCTCTCAGTTGTTCCTGGTATTAGGCAATTTAGTTCTGGAATCATTTTTGTTGGCCAATGTTAAACTTTTTCGAAAGTAGATGTTTTTCTGAAAGGGAAGGGGGGGGGGAACCTCTATGCTTGGATACAGTTATCTAAGTGAATACTTAGATTTATACAGTAGAATAACTACCTTCTTTTCCTTAGTCAAAAAGGTTGCTTGTTTGTTTCTAGGGACTTGTATTTTCTTTTATTTTTAACTGCAGCAACTTTCAGTGAATGATAGATTCTTACTGAAAGGACCTTTACTTCATTGTTGTTGCTTTATGGTCTTCTCATTGTGTACAGGGATTCCGCGAAGCTTTTGGGGTTAGTCTTTGACACTCGTTTGTCTCGGTCAGCCCATATCTCTTGCCTCCGAGTTGAATGCTCTAAGGCCCTTAACCTCCTTAAGGTTTTGTCCCATACTTCTTGGGGAGCGGATAGGCGCACGCTCCTCTATTTGCACTCCTCTCTCGTCCTGTCTAAACTCGATTATGGTTGCCCTGCATACTCTTCTGCTTCTCCTTCTACTCTTCGCCGTCTTGATGCTCTGCACCATACTGGGTTGCGTCTCGGCTCTGGTGCCTTTCGTTCGACTCCCGCCCTTAGTTTGTACGTTGACACTGGCTTTCTCTTCAGGACTGCCGTGATCGCTACTGTCTTCGCCATCTTGCGTGGTCCTTCCAACATCCTTCCTCTCGCCTCTGTCGTGCATTGACTTTTCCTCCTCCTGTGGTTCCTGTTCCTCTTCATTGTCTCCCACTTTCTGTCCAGTTATCTCGCTTACAGGATTCTCTTTCTGTTCATATTTCTAATGTTTCTCCTCGTATTGTTCCTTCATTACCTCCGTGGAGAGTCCCCCTTCCCAAGTTTTGTACGTCCTTGACTTGTATTACTAAAGCCTTTACCCCTCCTACAATTCTGAAAAGCCTCTTCCTTGAGCACTTTTCTTCGCACTCCCACTCTATTTCCATCTTCCCTGATGGGTCTAAGTCTGCGGATGGTGTGGGCTACTCTGTTGTTTTTCCTGACCGTACTTACACGTGTCGCCTCCCTTCGGAGGGTAGCGTCTTTACGGCAGAACTTTATGCTATTCTCTATGCTCTTTGTCTCTTGCTTTCTTATTCTCATTCCTCCTTTGTGGTTGTAGTTGATTCTCGTAGTGCCCTCATGGCTCTAGGGTCCTTTAATCCTGTCCATCCGGTGGTCATTGAGATTCAACATTGGCTGTTTCTTATTTCTAGTAAATTTAAATCAGTAGAGTTTTGCTGGGTTCCCAGCCATATTGGTGTTTCAATGAGCGTGCGGATGCTGCCGCTAAGGAAGGTATCCGTTCTTGTCCCATCTCCCATAAAGGTATTCCTTATTCCGACTTTGATCCCTTTATTCATTCTTCCCCGTTGGCAGGGTTGTTGGTCCTCTGTGGTTGGTAACAAGCTGCGTACTCTCAAACTTAGTGTGTCCCCGTGGCCTTCCTCCTACCACCGTAACCGGCGGTGGGACAGTGCTTTGGCACGGCTGTGGGTTGGTCATACCCGCTTAACCCACGGTCACTTAATGGAGCGCCTCCCTGCTCCTTATTGTCCGAATTGCGTTGTCCCTCTTACAGTTGTGCATATCCTTGTTGAATGTCCTGACTTCCAGGACGAGCGTGTCTTGCTTTCCGACCGTCCCTCGATAGAATTCTAGGTGAATCGGATACTTTTGATATCGTTTGCCTTATGCGTTTTTGTTCTCATATTGGCATTCTTGGTGATATTTAGCACTTTGATGGTGCTACATGGCCTTCCCGGTTTGGTGCCTTCTTTTGGTAATTACTTTACCTTCATTGTAGTTTCATTTTAATGTGGTAGTTGTGATATGGATTGTTCTGGCTCATGTGCAAGGTCTTTGATTTTTTTCTGTTTTATATTAAGAAATTGCCAGTCTTGTTACTATTTGTAGAGTTAGAGATCTGCATTAAGGCCTCAATATTATATTCTTTTTAACATGTTATCAGCAATTTTTGTGGTCGGTAATATTTAGATTAATGTCAGTGATGTATATGACAAGGGTTAAGACCCTTTGTGGTATGACAGCATTTTTCCCCAGTCATTTCTTTAACAAATGAAAGGGTCCTCGTAACCATTCTTTTGTCCTTTCTACCATATACCTGTTTGTTGCTTCTTGGTCTTTCATTTGGTACTTTGGCTATTAAAACAATGGCCTTTGGTAATGTTGCAATTACCATTTCTAAAAAAAAAATGAGCAGGTTCATTAGGCAGGGTTTGTTTTTAGCAAACAAAGTTTTACAAACAAAATTCCATTCCTTCAGGACCTTGCAGATGTTAGGTCAAACTAATTGACAGCAATCTGTTTTGCCCTTTCAAACAATGATGGTTTTAATCTAGGTAAAATATTTCAGAATATCTTTAGTTTGGCAGACAAATCATAAGAGCTTTGATTAAATTAAAGTTACCAAAGACTGAAAACCATGTTGTATAGATGCTTCAGTGTCACTTTTTTTGTTTTGTAAATTTAACAATGTTCTTTAGTTAATTCAATCATAATTTGTACAAAGCTTAGGTGTTGCATAGCTTTACTTTCAAATATGAAAACTAAAATATTGACTAAATTTAAAGTTTCTTCCACTTTAATATTTCAGACTAATTTGCAATATTTGTTAGTTTATGTAAATTGAATAGGTAGTCCACTTATACATCTTTTCAATGCATTTTGCATGCACTTATGTAACAAGTTACAAATAGGTGTAAATTTTACCAAGTATTTATTTTCAAAGAAAAAATTTCAGATGTTTAAACATTACATCAATAGTAGTAAACAATAATTTCCAGCATAATTTCAGGATAAGGTATATAAAGTAGTTTCATTAAAATTGTTTTATTTAATAAGTTTTACATATAGTATTTATAATACATCTAATATTTATTACCATTTCAGGTTGTGGGACAGATGCTCCTAGATGAACAGAAGATCAAAGACAACTCCAGAGACAATCACCTGTAAAAGAAAAATAAACATTAAACAGGGACACTACTTTCATTATCCCCAATGCCTAATAATAAGCCCCAAAAATCCTAACATCCTATCTTTTAAGATAGGCTCAGCAAGGCCTATCCCTTACTCTGGTTTCAGTGCAGAGCTTGTTCCCTGAATGGGTGCATTACATCCACCACTTTAGTGCCATCAACACATTGTACATATGCTTTAAGAGAGCACTGTACAATGCATGCCAGGCACTAAAGTTTTAGATGCATCCACCCATTCAGCAAACAAGCCCTGTGAGAATTAACAATGTAACCATTGTTAAGGGTCCCTAAACCTATGCAAATCTAGTCCATCTATTAGATGGGTAGTAGAGCAAAGCTCTGAAAAAGCCAAGCCAGGGATATCTGCAGGACTGCCTGGTCCCCTTTTATGAAATGGGGTAGGATCAGTACAAACTGCATCACCCTGTGGGTTGTAACAGTAGGACATGGTTACACACCTATAAATGGACTAGATAAGAGAATTAAGATTAGGTCATTGATATAGCTAAAACATCAAATTCAAACTCACCAGCTTTTGTAGATTTACTTTTGCAGAGTAAAGGAGCCTCACTCCAAGCCAGTCCATGTATCACATTCACCTGAAAAATATTTAAACAAATTAATTTCAGATTTAAAGCCAATCTTGCTTTACTTTTCAAATTAGCATTCAGTAGTTTACAAATTCAGATTGAAATTTTTTTTAAGGAATTTAGCAATATAAATATATATGGCATCAATTTGCCAAGTTTCAGTAAATGTCATTTGAGAAACTATCCACAACTGCACTTCAATGGCAATTTACATTTATCTTTAGCCAATGCTATATTGTTTAAGTTATTACTATTCTTTTACTTTTATGCAAATCTATTCAGATTAACCTTTACTACAACTCACCTGATTCTGTTGAAATTAACTTCCAACTGACAGAGGGACTTCTGGACTTTCCAAGCCACATTCTGGAAAACTATATAAATTTAAAACCAAGCTAAAGTAAACATTTAATATTTTTTTTTACTTTCAAGGGAAAAATGCCATTAACTTTGACTCTTGATTACCCTTAACAGTGTTATACATTTATAGATTAAAGCTTATTTAACAAACATTTAATGTTAACTAAACAAGATTTATATTTCATTAAAATTAATAAAACACCCTCAACTATGCTGTTTAAGATCTAATGCCCCAAATTACAATTTTCACAATTTCAACATACCATTCTATTCAATACATTCCTGAAAGGACTAAACTCACAGATATGGTACCCACTAGCCTAAGCCTAGGCTTCCATACCCTTTCAATTTCCATACCCTAATATTTAATAGGTTTTTAGCAATTAACTTCTACCCTCTAATTCCAATGTACACAACACTACTTACTGTAGATCTGCAAGTATTTTCCTGCAGCTCATTGTTGCCAGGACCTTCCACAACCTGTCATGTGAACAGTAAATATTACTAAAAAGTTATTTGCATAGCAATGTTATTTTGTTCATACCTGTACCACCAGTTTAACAGTTACCGTTTTAAATGGCACACTAAGCATCTTATTGTCCCATCTTTATTACAAACAAAGCTATAGTCATTTCAAGTCAACATCCTATACAAATTTTATTTTCCAACAACTTTAGTCATGAACATTTTTCTGGAACTTTGCAAACAAACTTTAATTTAACAACCATGTATAACATTTGAATAAAAGCAATACAAATTTATTCTTTTGCAACCACTGCTTACTACTAGGGGGACATTTTTTCTGGAGATTCTGAATAGCAAGTGCCAATAGGCACTGCCACTGGCTTATGGCAAAAGATTCTGTAGCAATAGAACTATAAGCCACACTTTCCCCCCCCCCCCCTTCCTCCTAACTGTTCAGTGTCAAAAGGGAGGGGGGTTGTCCATTCACTGTACCACTTACATTTTAGTGTGGGCTTCATCCACTATTCTGATGTTAGCTGGAACATTTGTGCCAGCTGCTGGTTTGAAAGGGAGGCATACCATGTGCCAATTCAGGAAGCTTTCCATGTTCCTCACTGCATGTCAGCTCAGGACCTCACTACCATGTTGGGAGGCAGTTGAAGACTAACCAATCAACATCCCAGGCTGGAGAGCAGTGCCAGCTCGGGGAGAATTTACCACCTGCAAAAAATTTAATACTCTTAACAATCTACACCATCTATCTCATCTTTACCTAGCCCCCAAACCTTACATTTGTCAGCATTAAACTGCATCTGGTAGTCTTAACCATTTCAAAACTATATAGGGCATCGGTATTTTTTATTTGCCAATTCTGCAACTATTGCAGTCCAAACCATAATCTTGCGAATAACCGAGGTCCAAGGACAGCTTTTAGGCACTACTTACAACACTTCTCCCAACTTAACCCCATTTATACTCATTTCCTTTGGTATAGCCATGACCTAGTCAACTTCAGTCAGCATTCCCAATGATCCGAGCCCCTATCAAAATCTCTGCTTAAGTCAAGGTACACAAAATCACAAACCTTATCACTATTTCCTCAACTATGCAACCTAATCCATGAACATTTAGTAGTAAAACTATATGCGATTCATGTATCTAGTCATGTTTCTCAAAAAGTAGAGAAATGGCACTTGCAATGTTAGACTAGTAACTTTCCTCACAATAGACTAAGCTAATTGGCGTTAAAGTTAACTCAAACTTTTCCTTTAAAACTTGCTATATTAGGAACTTTCCACGACCGGCCTTTACCGGACATAATTAAATAGGGTAAAAACGGTATATTAAATGCAGTAAAACTACGGTAAATTCAATATGATAAACTTGCATTCTTTAAGCATGGGCTGCATAGTAAGTGAACTAAACTAAATGTTAAGCACCCTAGCAAACCACTTCGTTCTATTCAATTTCTTTATTTAATCACTTTGTCCGGCTAGAATTTTTAGATTAGATTAAAGGAACACCCTCCCTGGTAACGGCTGAACTAGTTAACCAAATACAAATATTTAGGTAAAATACTTTCATAAAACCCGTCTACTTCCCCCACCAGTAGACTTGTTCAGCTAAAGGCATAATGTAATGTTCCACTTTAGTAAATAAAGACTTAACAAAACACTACCCCATCTGTGTAGTTACCGGTTACCTGACATTCTACGCTTAAAATAACCCATCTATTCCCCATAATTGTTCGATATAACTTACCTCTCACCCGCTGGTCGAGTACACAGCAGTATATATCCTCCTCCATCACTCACCGCGTGGATACTATTTCACTCGGGCCGCAAATTGCCTCAAATCACCTACGTTGTCCATAAACATATATAGAAGAGCAACTGACCATAACACCCGTATAGCGATCATCACATAACGTGGGAACATTAGTAGCACTGCTGTCAAAACATAGATGGCGCCAGGACAAACGGTAATTCCTATGGACTCGCCTAGTTATGTGTAGGGAATTGAGCTTCAGCTGTTTGGTCCCGCCCCTCAGCTGTATTCACCTAGTTGTACTCACCTAATTTGTGCTTGCAGGGGTTGAGCTTTGGTTCTTTGGTCCCGACTCTCAACCGTCAATCAACAGGTGTACAGGTTCCTGAGCCTATTGGGCTCTATCACATTTTTTTTTTTTTTTTTTTTTTTTTTTTTTTTTTTTTTTGAGATATATACAAGAGTTGTTACATTCTTGTACAGCCACTAGTACGCGTAGCGTTTCGGGCAAGTCCTTAATCCTATGGTCCCTGGAATACGATCCCCTGCCGCGAAGAATCGTTTTTTCATCCAAGTACACATTTTACTGTTGCGTTAAACAGAGGCTACAGTTAAGGAATTGCGCCCATTAAATCCTCCCCGGCCAGGATACGAACCCATGACATAGCGCTCGCGGAACGCCAGGCGAGTGTCTTACCACTACACCACGGAGACTGCTTAAATTTGAAATTTAACATCTACATTTGAAATTGTGTATGGAGTCAGCCTCCACCACATCACTGCTTAATACATTCCATTTGTTAACTACTCTGACACTGAAAAAATTCTTTCTAATATCTCTGTGGCTCATTTGGGTACTAAGTTCCCCTTGTTCGTGTTCCACCCGTGTTAAAGAGCTGTCTTCGTAACTATCAAAATGCATAAATCTTTGCTTTCACTTCAGTTATATTTATGACAAGGGATTTAAAATTTGCCTATATATCTTTGTTAATTACACACTATATTGGCAAGTGCGTAGGCTTCTGCATGGATACAAGACACTCCGTACATTGACAACATCGCACACTAATATTTTTACCACTTCGGACACCAGCTTTCGACGTTTCGCATATGTGTACGTGTTCCATATTAAAACGACAATATAATGCTATTAACAATTAAAATCTTATACTTAACAGGCATATAGTTATTAAATGAAATTTAGTGATGTAACAGACATAATCCGGAGTTGGTAAGGACGCCGCCCGCCAGCGTAAACACAACACACCCGAATGCCCACAAACACGATACAACGCACAAAACACAACACTTCTGTCAGTTTTTAGATAAACTCCTTTTATATTTATTATGTGAGAGTTATACTTGTATAAAATGATAACTATTATAGGTAAGCGCCTATTATTTAATATTAATCAATAAAAAAGAAGTCAGAAGCCACACGCCTGTCTGTACATGTCTTTTGTGTAAAAGCCTGGCGTTCCGCGAGCGCTATGTCATGGGTTCGTATCCTGGCCGGGGAGGATTTACTGGGCGCAATTCCTTAACTGTAGCCTCTGTTTAACGCAACAGTAAAATGTGTACTTGGATGAAAAAAACGATTCTTCGCGGCAGGGAATCGTATTCCAGGGACCGTAGGATTCTCGCCTACAAGCATTAGAATTAAACAAACGAATTCATTTTTCATTTATATACAAGAAGAAGCGGGGGACTTGACCAGTCCCCCGCTGCTTGGCGGTGCTAGACGCTATAGGCTGTGGCAGCGTTGGTTTTTTTTTTTTTTTTTTTTTTGAGATATATACAAGAGTTGTTACATTCTTGTACAGCCACTAGTACGCGTAGCGTTTCGGGCAAGTCCTTAATCCTATGGTCCCTGGAATACGATCCCCTGCCGCGAAGAATCGTTTTTTCATCCAAGTACACATTTTACTGTTGCGTTAAACAGAGGCTACAGTTAAGGAATTGCGCCCAGTAAATCCTCCCCGGCCAGGATACGAACCCATGACATAGCGCTCGCGGAACGCCAGGCGAGTGTCTTACCACTACACCACGGAGACTGCACTAATTGTGGTTATTGTCGCGAAGACCAGCTCAAAAAAAAGAGTCGTGTCATCTTTGTTTACGGAATCTCCCGTCACTAAGTTAGGCAAAGTGCTGTATTGTTCCTCCTCTCAAGGTCATATTGTTGCCACACTTGTTCTCCCACGGTCATATTGCTGCCCTCTTACAGATGTTCTCCCACGGTCGTATTAAATTCTGTCCCTCCCCCCCCCCCCCAGTTCACGCAACTTTCATCCTACCGCCATTTTTCAACCTGTCATGTGTGATTACCTGTCATCTCTGACAGGCGTGATTGCTTGTCAAAATTTCTGACATGCGTGATTGCCTCTTGTCATGAATATCACTCTTAAGGTGGCGTCGGCCTCCTTGTTGAGAATCTTGATAACATTTTAGACGAGCGAAGTGTGGTGACTACCTCCTACCTACACGACTACCTCAACCACAGACCTCATTAATGATAAGGGAATTTTATATATTAAATTGTACAGAAAAAAACTGTTTTGTAATAATGCTCCAACGCATCTAAACAGAACTAACCGTTTCACCACATTAATTATCAAGGCATACAGCCAGAGAATTAATTGATTGATTGTTAAAGATTAAGCCACCCAAAAGGTGGCATGGGCATGAATAGCCCGTAAGTGGTAAATTTTTTGGTTTGGAGTGAATGTATACTGCATGCTGAGGTAGCATTTAAATCGCCAGGCTGCTATCGCGGGGGGAGGATAATGCTTGACAGTATTTATGAGTGTCCAGCTGCTGGACACCTTTTTTGACCAGAAGAGTGACAGTGTTGATGGCTTCAGGGTGGTTACTGCAAGATTCTGGGACTCATTCTTCAAGCTCCTCTAAGGTCCTTGGTGGCTTGTGATTCCAGGAGATAGTAAAATAGTGGCTTTTCTGTGATTGTTTGGCAGAAGATGCATTCCCTCTGTCTGGGTTCACCAATTTCCACGTTCCAACTGTAACCTAGACGTAGTCTATGTAACCACACTGCTATTTCCCCTGTGGATTCCTTTTGGGATATTTAACCTGTCTAGCTTTGCCTGAAGATACCATATTGCTTAGGGGAAACCTTCTGCTACTCTGTTGTAGATGGGCTTTGTTGAGGTGTGAGAGTTTTTTGGTGATGGTGTTTTTTATGTGTACTTTATTGCGACAAGGGTACAGGATCCAGTTTAGGGTTATGTTGAGTCTTTTTGCCTTTAGCTACTTCTCCAGGATACAAAATGGTGGTAATTATTTCCACATTGTCTTTATTCTGCAGCCAGAGAATTGTCACAATTCTCTGGCTGAGAATTACCCAGAGATGACAAGGGTTTGAGATTATATACCCAACTACACCTGAGTAGAAGTGACATGAAGGTGGGATGATTGACTGGATATTGTCATTCCTGGAATGTACCAGTTAAATGAATGTAATCATTCAATTGACTGGATAAATTCATGCAAAACTGTCGAGTGCAAATGAGTTATTGAAATATTATTAAATGTTCATTTATAAAAGTAGTGAATTAGATAAAATTAATGTAAGTCCAGGATTATGTAAGTTAGCTTTATAATTGGTAAGATTTGTGATCAGTATAAAACTGTGTGAAGAATAAATGTGTGTTTAGTACATTCCAAGAATGAGGGAATAACCATTTAGTCATCCCACTTTCATGTCACGTCCATTAATTGATATTTTGGTTTATGGAGCTTTGTCTACTCGGGTTCAAGTCTGCTATGAGCTCCATTTGATTTTCTCACTGTTATTGGAGCTCTGATTATGAACATTTGCATAATTAATGCCAGGAATAAGAATATAAATTTAATTCATTTTAAAGACATGTTTATTCCAAAGGTAATTGCACTTACAGAATGTACACACAGATAGCATTTTGATGTACATAGCAAAGTGTCAAGAGTTATAACTATTTACATATTAATTTACAGATGCAGAGATGGCTTCTAGCTGCCAACTGAGCTATATATTAAAATAAATAAAAGCTTAAATAAAAAGTTGAAATTTCCTAGTTTTGCCTTGACAGAGACAGCACTCGGAGATTAAAATTCTGACTGCACTTATTTGTCCAAAATACGGCTATAAAATGTAAAAATTCACAAAGGTAATACCAATTCAATGCTGTACAAAATCGGGCAAAACAAGGAAATAAAATCAAACACATTTCTAACTGAGATTTTGTTATGTTCATCATAAGTGTAACACATTGCAATTTAGGAAGGTCAACTCACTGTTCCGTGAGATGAAAGCAAAGTCAACCAGGAAGGTTATTTTTATCCCAGTTCTCCTGAATAGCACATTTATTCCCAAGCCTTAAATACATCTACAGTATTTCTTATCAAATATACACTGCAAACCTTTTGTAGTGCAGCCTCATATGGTATATTATACTGGTACTATATATATACTGGTATACACAATGTATATGCTGTATATTTAGAGTATATATATATATATATACTATATCCAATTATTAAAAAAAGCTAAGACATAAAATAATCCATGTGAAAATTAATTCAGTTACCTTAAATATCTGAACCTCAGTATAGAACAAATCTTACAAACCTGCAAGAATTATGCCCTAAGAATACTGTAATTGACAATCGTTTAAAATGGACTTACATTGCTCCCAATTTTTAATAAAGTAGAGGGGGATGAGATCCAGACTGAACCAGCATCATTAGTACAGTATTAGTGGATCATATTTTCCCCTAACATTACTGTTTTTCTTTGCCATTAGTAGTATTGAATACAATACTGTACTCTAAATACTATTTAAACAATACCAGCATAGAGTTTTTGTATTTTAGATGTATGGTACAGTACTTTAATGTAGCCTACTAAAAGTCATACAACAACGTACAATGTAACTATTTTTCTTTTCTGTGGCTGGTCAAGTTCAAATGACATGATATGCAGCTGTCCTGTCTGTATGCATTTCTGTGCGAGTGCAGTCGACCTTTCATTGCCCAAGAGATCTTGGCCCACTTTTCTTAGAAAAATTATAAACTTGTGAAGAGAAAATGCTGCGAACTTATATAATATGGATACACCAGATAGAAACATGTTATCTTAACTTGGATGACAATGCTAAATTGAAGTAGGAAAGTGCTCGTGGCTGGGAACATCAGATGCTGGCTGAGGAATGGGGTATCAGTACTAGCTCTGTTTCTTAAATAAAGAAAAAAATATATGGAAAGTTTTACTGTCAAAGGAAATGTAGAAAATATTCAGTGGTTCAAATTCTGAGGAGAAATCCTACCAATTTACATAGATAAATGAAATCTTAAAAAAAAAAAAAAAAATTGAGTAATGAAAGCCCATTTCTGATAGACCCTCAATCAGTAGTTCTCAGATTTCTTTGGTACCACTGACCTGTAGCCTAACACATCTCTGAGGCTCATCAGTTGCCTACAGTTGGAAATGCATGCGATTTTTAACTGTTATAAAGTTACCAACCGGATGGAAGTGGGTTGCATGGTAGACAAGTTAAAACGTATAACTTGCTCACTATAAATGTAAATGGCTTAGCTTAATGATCATTGGGGGGTCCAGTACCTGACATTGAAACATCTCGCTTATAACTTGGTCGTCTTATCCACGGTAAGAAAGTTCCTTTTACCCTTACTTGTTATAACCATACTATCTCCATAGTATGGGTATAAAAGCTACCTAGTTAACAGCTATGGCTACCTGCTGCTTGGGTAACAGCTTCTCCTCCGTATCAACCTACCCTGGCTTTGCGCCCTGGAGAGGCCACTCCAGACTGACTACCAGAGTGCAACTCCATAGTAGGCATCAATCAGTCTCAGGAGACTGTCTCCATATGACATGGTTTCAACTTAAATAATTACATATGCCACGAAGAGTCAATAAAAAAGCTTGAGTAGTGAGAGGTAGACTGCGAGCACATAGGGCAAAACACACGGACAGGGTGCAAGTCTGTGAAACATTTTCTGTGGCTGTCGTAAAGTCTCTTGTGTTATAGTATACAGCAGTCAAAGCTCAGTAAGCATTTCAAGAATATAACTGTATTATAAATAATATTTACACGTTATAAAGCAAGATTAGCTAAATTGGGTCAAATGATACACTTAATGGAAATTACTTTACATGACAAAATGATGATCAGAGTTCACCGTGACTTTCCCCTGGAATTCAGAATTTTCCAACAAATCAAAATTTTAAGCGGGAATCCAGTGGGCAAGTTTGACCATTTATATGGAGGTCCTAATTTTTGAAGGGTGCATCATATATTTTATAATATTATATATATATATATATATATATATATATATATATATATAATATATATATATATATATATATATATATATATATATATATATATATATATATATATATATATATATACATATATATATATATATATATATATATATATATATATATATATATATATATATATATATTATATATATATATTATATATATATATATATATATATATATATATATATATATATATATATATATATATATATTACACACAGTATATGTATCTATATAAAGAGAGTGCCTGTCTGTTTGTCTGAGGATGGAGGCCAAACACTTAAGGCTTGCATCATTAAAATGTTCAGGTCAGGATTACAGGAGATTTTATGAAGTGTGTCATAGGAGGGTTAGGGTTGATCCCTCATGCCTTCCTTAAAGGGGGATTTGGACACTATACCCTTTTAACAAAATTGATAGATATGAAATGTGTCACCCAAAGTCTGTGTAGAGGAAGATGAAGAGAGTGTATGTGTTGGGGAAGCAACCTGTTTCCTTGCATAATGCATTGTATTTTGACATCAAAATCCCCAACGTCAAGATGAGATGTACTAAACATCATACATCACAAAATTGATGTGATGTCCCATTTTCTGTTCATGGGTCCTCAGTTAGGATTGGGCACTTTAGTACATCATTTCAGTGATGTAGGGAACTCACGAGATGACAAGCTGGTGTGAGAGACTTAATGTAGGCACTGCCGGGTACCTCATCTAGTGTGTAATTACTTAAGTAGTGTACACACTAGATGAGGTACCCGGCAGTGCCTAGGTCTCTCCCAACAGCCCCTCCTACCCATTAGTATACTGTATATATGATCTAATTTTAAGACTTTGAAATATTTTCTCTTGTATTGGTATCCAACAAATGAATTGGACATTGATTTCCATTGCATTGTTATGATTTAAAAGGATTACAGTGCATTACACCATTGATGATGTACAATTAGCTTATGATGGTTACCTGAATAGTACTTTATGAATTCTAGCAATAATGACGAGCAAGTTATACACAGGGTGAGCCAAACAGCCTTTTATGTGCCTACCATACCAGGTAACAGAAAAATCCATGCACATAATTACAGAAACTTGTTGTAACTGGAGTGCAAGACATATCTTGGAAAATGGTTATCCATCCCCACCCCACCCCTCCCTCCACATTTTTGTAAACATACACCTACTACACATCTTGAAAAGACACATGGGAATTCAGTCAGAAGGCTGTTTCTGATGAAATTTTGTGATGGGTTCCTTCAGTTTAAGGAGATTGTGAAGCATTTTATTGATCCACACAGTTAAAATCAGTGGTGTGAGAGAAATTAGACGACCTTGAAGGAGAATGCTATTTTTTTTTATAAAGTATTCTATCACATTATACATCACTCTGGAGCATTATGGAGACACAAACTGAGTTTGCAGTAGCATCCTCCTATTAAAGTAACCATGGTCAGTTTTCCTCTTAGTTAAATTGCCCAATGCAGTAGTATACAATGACTTTGTAATAGCCTGTCTTCTACAACAATCTATGAACGAACTTTTTCAGGGTATGTTTTTCTCCAGCAGACAAGCTTAACTAGATTACCAAAATATTCACCAGTCTTCGCTGTTGAATCTTGGGCATGTCCACAACTGATAAATTCTCACAGAACTTGGCAATTAACTACCACACGGTCTTGTGAGATGCATGTGTTGGGAACTTCCTGCTAAAGTCTATTTTTCACTTCTGTTTACTCGCTTTCTCGCTTGTCTCTGTATACTAACTAGCATACTTTCTCACCTTCCTGCTTTGGAATACTGGGTTTCTTCCCTATATAGGCACACTTGCTTCCCTATATAGGCACACTTGCTTCCTTGCCTCTATACTTGTTTGCTTTCTTGCCTCTGAATACTCACTTGCTTTCGCATCTCTATATACTTGCTTTCTTGCTTGTGTATATTTGCTTGCTTTCTTGTTTCTGTATACTTCCTATGACTATGTATACTTGGAGAAAGCCTTTACATATTGCTCCACACAACACTTGTTTCACCAAAAAGACTTGAGCCTCGAGCTGATAAAAACTACAGAAAGACACTAAAGAGGAAGTACAGTATCACGATTACCATACAGGTCAAGCCATGAAGGCCTTTTTAGAATTTGGTGTAATTTCAACATTATAACTGAAACAGTTTCATGATCTGTAACATAGGTGCAGAGGGACTGTTGGCTCACACTTCATAATAATAAACCAATCATAGCTACTGAAACAGTATGTCTTTAAAATTAAAAAAAAAAAACATTAAAAAATATTAAATTTAAGGAAGATCTTGCTTTCAATTGCCTGTTAGGTTCACAACAGTATATTTGTCTCACGTCATTGAAAATGCTATTCACAAACCTCACAAACTGGGAATGAACATATGCCTAAAGCACACTAAAGGAGTGAGTACTATTTCTAAGAGAGATGACATATTTAGAGAGCATAAAATCACAAGATACAACACGGAAAGTGTAGGCTAGAACCCCAAGGTCCAAGAGGCAACACAATATCACTTTAGTCTCACCCATGTCCAACGAGCTTTGCCAAAATTACCCTGTTCAACCCCACTCACAGCTATCAGTATGTATTATGTCACTACCGATATGTCTTACGTCACTACCAGTATGTATTATGTCACTATCGGTATGTATTACATCACTACCGGTATGTCTTATGTCACTACCAGTAAGCATTATGTCACTACCAGTCGACCATCTATTTTCCTCCCTACACAGCAAGGAGGGGGTGGGGGAGGAAGAATGGTGGAAGTCCAATCTTTTATATCAAAATTTGACAATTATTAAGAGATGAACTGCAAAATAATATATCAATTCAAATTACATGGCTAAATAAATGTCTTAAAATATTCCTGATTTGTAATTATTATCAAAAATATATCAAATCATACAAAGATATTTTGTACTAGGGCTAAAAAAAAAATCATTTGACCTCCATTAAATTTCTGTATCACGATAATAATCCTAAACCCATAACTGGAAGACATATTATACAACAGAAATTACTCCAATTTTATGTTGACATTTTTTTGACAAATAACATCATTAGATCCATTGTTTGTTATAAACAGTACTGAAGCCATGCACTGATCAAAATATTACACAATTACTGGTCTTGTACAGCAAAAGAAATGACTGTACTGTACAAAAGTTGCGTGAAAACTTACACACACACACACACTCACACTCTCAACAGATTTAACCAGGGTTAAGATGATGATGATGATGTAGAAGTCAATGATATAAGTCTACACTAATAGAGAAGGCAAATATGTGCCAACTGAAATGTGCATTTTTGTTGGTACTTCTTGCTTTGGGGTTTGACTTGCACAACATAAAACAACTGACAAAATCCTATTTGACTGCAAATTATATGTACTGTACTAAGGAATTTGCTTCACATAAGACAAAGTATTAACAATACAAATATACGTTCTTAGATATTGGGAAATTCATGAAAATTACAATTATACCTTCTAGACTGTATTCCACTTGAAAAGTAACTGCTCTACAATACTATATCTCTAGAAAGTAAGAATATCAATTACTGATAACATTTCTAATGTAACCCTTTTGAAAATAAATCTAATACTGTATATATAAAAACCAAAGCACGAAATGTTCATTTTAACATACCGTAACTATCTTGAGAAGCTCTTCAAACCCTAGTTTGTATAGTATATTTAGAAACAATAAAATTTTCGATGCTGTATTTCTAGCACATGATAAGAGCCATACCAGTGTGTATTCTGCACAGAACATAAAACCATCAAACAAATGTGGTATACAGTATTAGTAGTGATCAAATATTCACCCAAGTAATATTTTGTATCATAACAAAATGTGTTAGTGTAAACAGTAATTAAAATTGCACACGTATACTTATTAAACAAATTTAAGACAATCCATAATATTAAAATGATATACATTGTAGCAAACGTGATTGACGAAATATTTAAAAAATATGGTCTTAATTCATATACTGTACATGATTTTATATAAATGAAAGGGAGAATTACAAAAAAAAAATATATATGTATATATATATATATAATATATGCAGAACAACCAGGGTGAAATTAGGAAATGACAACTGGAGCCCTTTTACCTGGCCAAGGCATTCTTAACATTCTCTGTTGAGAATGCCTTGACCAGATGAAAGAGCTCAGCTGTCTTTAACCAATTTCACTGTGGTTATTGTGCATTGAATAGATCAGCGTTTTATTTATCTTTGTTGTGTATTATATATATTATATACATATACAGTATATTCACATTATTGTGACTCATCATGTATACTGTATATACATCCATATTATATACTTGTATATATATACAGTACTCTATTACACACAGAAATCACAATAGCGTGATGCATCAAATAAACAAATCCACAAGGGCCGTGACCAGGGTTCGAACCTTCGTCCGAGAGGATCCCAGACGCTGCCTTAATCGACTGAGCTCCGACATGGTAAAAGAATTGCAACCAGAAGTTCTACTGACCTTACTCGGATCCTGCAGCCTCTCCGAGACACAAACCAGGGTTTTACACAATTTCCCCATGCACCCGAGCTGAATGAATGAAGTAAGGGCGAAGAGGTAGATTAGCTTATTGACAGAGTTCGGGTGCATGGGGGGAATTGTGTAAAACCCTGGTTTCTGTCTCAGAGAGGCTGCAGGATCCGAGTAAGGTCAGTAGAATTTCCGGTTGCAATTCTTTTACCATGTCGTAGCTCAGTCGATTAAGGCAGTCTGGGATCCTCTCGGACATAGGTTCAAACCCTCATCACGGCCCTTGTGGATTTGTTTACAGTACTCTATATTGCAATGAAATTCAAATTTCATAATATATGAATGAAAATCATATTGAGGCAATGGGAAGTGACTTGAACTCACAACCTGGTTGTGACCTGACTGGTGTGTAAGAGTGTGAACGCCATTATTGTAGGCCCAAGTGTGGTTGGCTTGGCTGTAAAATCCTGGGGACAGATTCACGAAAGCATTTATGCAAACACTTACGATCCTGTACATCTTTTCTCAATCTTTGGTGGCTTTGTTTACAATTATTAAACAGTTAATAAGCTCCAAAGCACCAGGAGGCTGTTTATAACAATAACAACAGTTGAAAGGGAAGTTTTCAAGCATGTAAACTATTTAATAAATGTAACCAAAGCCGTCAAAGATTGAGGAAAGGTGTACACGTTCGTAAGTGCTTATGTAATTGCTTTTGTGAATTTGGCCCCTGGTTTGTATTTTACGGTAAAATCTCCAGAACCTCCCAGAGAACTCAGTAGAGTTCTGGGTTGGTCAACGTTTGTACCACCGTGGCCGAGTCGGTTAAGGCAGGCATCTGGGAATCGCCAGGTCGTGAGTTCGTCACTCCAGGTGCCTCAAAATGATTTTCATATACTCCATGTATATATTCTTTGATATGATTCAGATGATGAGTCACAATAATGTGGCTGAAAATTAGACACCCAACCAGTGAATCTGAAAATGAAGAATTGACAACATTTCAATCCTGGACCATGTCCAGAACAGACCAAAATGTCGTCAATTATTCATTTTCAGATTTGTGGATTGGGTGTTTAATCTTTGATATAGTGTTAACTTAATATTTAGAATGTCTTTGTTGCCAAATCAGGCTAAATAATTGATACAAAGTATCTGTAAATACTTTGAATCTTAAACAAAATTGGTTCATCATCCCATGTACAGTACTGTACTGACCAATATGTATTCTTTAAGTACAGTAGTTAAATATCCCTGCAGTTATCAATGAAATTCTTTAATTAAGATGCCAATGTTATCAGTCTCAAACCAGTCTCAAGCTAACAGTTTGAAATGGGTGTACTGGGATGATAGGAAGCAAAATGTAACTTATCGTTAATTTGTATCAGTAATACTAACACCTGCCCTTAGAATCTTTCAGATTTTGGTCAAAATTCCAGAATGTAACTTAGTGTAAATAGCTATGAACACTAAATGCATGTTTTGATTTTCAAAGTATATGAAAGGTTTGTGGTAAAGGGATTGGTAATTACTCTCATTCTTTGCTATACGAACAACTCACAATCTATATCTTCCTACTAATTCTAACATAATACTGAAATTATTATAAAAATTCTTAGGAAAACTACAATATTTCTAATGTAACTTATACCAGTTAGATTGTATGAATAACTGTATGTATGTATGTATGTATGTATGATGACCAGAAACCCATCCATAACTGTAGCCTTTGTTAACATAAGAATGAAGGTAACTGTAGAAGGCCTATTGGCTCATACGAGGCAGCACTTATGTATATCCACCCAATCTGATTCATATATACAATATGTCTAACCTCTGTTCACCCAGCAGTGAATGGGTACCTGGTTGTTAAACGATTTGGCTGGTCGTATTCTGGGGAAAATTAGGATAAAGGACTTGCCCAAAATGCTGTGTGTGCTAGTGGCTGTACTGTACTGTATGTAAGAACTCTTGTACAGTATAAATATTAATAAAAAAAATAGCTGGCGTAGGAAAAAACAAAAAGATGACGCACTGTTTCATAAGGTGTGCCAACAGACCAACAACTAGGCAAGCACACAAGTGCCCCCCCAAGACACACACCACATTCTTTCTGCAAATGCCACTTTGTTATATTGCATTGAATTCTTTCAATATAGTTGCTGCAATCAGCTAACAATAAGTAGATCTTATACAATTCAGGGCGGATGTTTAAAATGTTAAGTGAATCGAGTTATACTTTTAAAATGTTTAATTTTATTTGAGACAACTTTTGTTATATCTGTAAATAGAAGGCTCTGTACATGCTTATGTTAGGATAACCAAATGTTTTGACTTTATTAAAAGCTTCATCAATTAAATATTTATGTAACTGGATGCTGGTCTCAATCTCATGAATTTGGTTAATTTCACTGTCACCTCTTCAGAACATCCCACCTTCCATGATCAAGTTTCCTGTCTATGTCGAGCCATACAGACCTCTCTTTCTCTTGTTCTTTCTTCTATGCATTGTACTGTGCTCATTTTTAATACAACAAATGCTTAATTATTATCATTAATATTAAATGATCATCAACACTATATTTGTGCACACACAAGAGAAATTACAAGAAATTTCCTTGATGCATTTGTTTCTGAAATTATGATTCTCTTGTAATTAAAATTACATATTTCAGTGATGGTCATATCAGTATTATATACAAATAATAATGCCACAAGGAGTCACTGCCTTTATTTAAAAAAAAAATACTGCAGTTACACATTTAATCTGCTGCTGCATATTCCTTTTGCTCATGATAACATATAATACAAAAATCATGCAAGAAAGTGTGCTCACAGGAATGCTGGCAACTTCTGACAATAAATAAACATGTAACATGCACTCATATGATGATAAACAAAAACAACTATTTACAGTCCCATATGCCCACTTTATAAACAAGGAAAATGTAAACACCGGTACATCTGGCAATTCAGCAAAATCACCATGTATACGCACCTAAATTATGAATATTCCTACCATCAACTTTTTAAACAATATACAAAATATAAAAGCAAGGTAACTGTACAGTTTTATTTAATATTAATTGAAGCATAACTCTCAAGAACAGAGCATTTCAAATATAATTGAAGCCTCTTTGAGTGCAAGTGTACAGTATAGTATTTCTTGAATATTTTGTAAGTTTCCTCTAGGTCAAGACATGTACAAAAGATTATATTTTCTTATATGATTATTAAGTACTGTGCTAGTTAAACCAAAATAGTAAAATATATTACAATATCACAAAATAAATATTGAAATTGGAAAAACAAGAAAACCTTGGACCCTGAACTACATGCATGCAAAGTGGTGTACTAAATATTATCCTCCTAATTTTAAAAAGACTATCACATCATGCAAAATTTAATTCTGAATTCAGTAAAGCAGGAAATATTGCTAAATAATATGGAAAAAGCAAATTTTAGTTATAATTTTCAGTTTTCATAAAGTTTTCAAACTTTATTGCAAAAACATCAAAATCATGCTACAATCGAGTACTGAATCTAATGAATGCCCATTTCTGGTGGGTCTTCATTAACTCCCCATTCGCATAGTTTCCATCTCTTCCTTGGGGTATTTAGGGGTTCTGCCACCTACCTCATGAGTAAAATAGCAGGCTGGTTAAGACTGCAAGTAGCCTAGGTGCCATCTGGTGACGGTAAGGTTTATTGCAGTGAGGGTATTTACTCCTCAGCAAAGAATGATTGCATTACAACAAGATTACAAATTTACTACAAACAATTGCTCGTTTTGTTGCGCCAATCCATTTTGGTGGATTTTTGTCCTTAGCTTTGGGTTGAACTCCGATTCTCAAGCTCCTCTCACCTCACACACAGAGCCAAACTCTGTCCTCAACAGAGGGTCTCGGAAGCCTGGTGCAATTCCTAGGACTTGTCACTTTCGGCACTAAAGTTTTTAATGTTACTGATGGGACCCCTTTGAGAATGTTTTTTCAAATGCTGGGCAAGAACAAATATATTGCATCAATTAATGCCATTAAATTACAATGCTCATTATTTTATTGAATTTCTTAGATTTTCATTACAGCAAGTTCATTTTGTTTCTAATGCTTTCTCTTATAAGCAGTAAAGAAACCAGCCTGATGAAATTAATCTTTGAGAATCTAACAATGGCCTAGCTGTATGTTGCCATAATGTAATGAAATAATAATATGAATCTTGAAATAGACTTAAGATGATAATGACATTGACAAATTCTCAAATCTTGAGGTTCCATTATATTGAGGAGCATATCTTCGATATTTTATGCCCACCATATTTTTACTAATAGCACACTGGGCTAAACTCTCTGCCCAAAATTTTGCAACCTGTGATGACGGACAATTTATTTTTTCTAGTGTGTTGGTCTTGTCACCATGACTAAACACTATTACCCAGTAAATGTCTGCTTTTAAAACTGAATGTTGTGCTCAAGTTTAAGTTGTGATCAAAAAGTATGTTAAACTACTTTTTAAGCAATAAATTATATGCAACTAATTTTCATTAAAAAGTTAACTAATACTTTTTTGGTGAACAGCATTTACCACTGGAATGATTGGCAGTTTAGAGTGAGAATGCATTTTCTTGTTCCAGTAAAGTTCAAGAAGACCATATCCCTCTGACAGAACCTACTATAACAAAAAAAAAAAAACTTTCAAAGCATTTAGCATCTATTAAGAAATATTCAAATGCCCCAGTCAAAATCTCTAAGGATATTCTTTGTAAAATGAAATAGTTAAAAATCTTAAAATTAATGTTTAAATTAACGAGCCTCCACATTATCGACGTTAATTTAATATTGACAAAAGCTGTAAAATCTGTTTTAAACATTGGACAATCAAACCTACATTTTATACTTCAAAATAGTCACTGGGAATCTGAATAGGAACCAATCCTTCTTAAAGAGGAGCATGGGGTGGACATGAGCCAACTTACAACACCTGTCATAAAATCTCGAATCCCCCCCCCCCCAATCCAAGCAGTTCTGTGAGCATAGCCTCCAAGTGTCTAGTCAAGACAGACATCCTGTAATTACAGTATATGAAAGAGATTGTCTATGTTTTTTGTGTACTCACCTAGTTGTGTTTGCGGGGGTTGAGCTTTGTCTCTTTGGTTCCGCCTCTCAACCGTCAATCGACTGGCTGTACAGATTCCTGAGCCTACTGGGCTCTATCATACCTTACCTACCAGTGTATGGGGAAAAGTCCTAGCTCTTTAGGTCTTTACCTCCTATCTGTACTTGATGCTTTACAAATCTCTTAACATTCAAGTTAGCTCTCATATTTGTTCTTGAATGAATAGCAGTCACTTCATACCCTAGATATTTTTGTCTCTACCTATGCCATTACATCCAGGCCTAATTCCTTCCCTCTTTACTTACATCAGTTCTTTTTGAGATACCACCACCATTTGTACATTAGCTTTTTACTAGTTATCAAATTGGCTGCATCCCACCTCTCTAAGCAGTTGGTCTAAATTGGCTGAATCTTAGGAGGTTGGTTAAGGGAGTTGAGAAATTGGAGATGCAGGCTAGGATGTTTTGGAGTTTGTAGCGTGTGTTGCTGAGGAAGGGGGGGGGCGTATGGATGTGTGGTACACTAGAGATGATTTGAATGCCAGAGTGCTGGGTTCGAGGTGAGTAGGGGCAGTACAAGTCGGTAATTTTTAAAAATAAAATAAATTATTATTACATACATGTGGAATGGATTAATTCCGTTTACATTACAGTATTTATTATGGGAAAATTCGATTCATTGTGCGAATAGTCAGGTTATGGTCCATTTCTTGGAACTGATTAAATTCATACACCAAGGTTTCACTGTAATATACTGAACTGCAATCAAGAGTTTTCTTTGGAGTTATTCAAAATTATTACAGCTCCTGATAAACAAACTGTCAACTCGCCAATGTATAATGCTTATATAAATCCAGGAGAAAGGAAAAAGAAACCATTAATGGAAATAGAGTAATAACTAACCTAGTTTTTAAGACATTTCCTTGTGGAATTCCTCCGTGTTTCTGATATGAGAAAGACAAATTGGTTCCTAATTGTACCATAACATGTCTAAAGGACAGAAAATTAATCAAATGAGGTAAATTAGACAAAATATGCAATTTGTCATAATGTGGTATAGTATTTCAAGTACGCGAGTGTCGTATGTATTTTCACATGTCAAAATGTAGAGACATAACTGATTTATGCCAAAAATGAAGGCCTTTCCAATTTATACATATCCCATTTAGTTCAAAGGATATGTGAACTAAAGGGGGAGGGGGACCTGTTGCATGGGTAACAGCTTCTCCTCCATATCAACCTACCCTGGCTTTGTGCCCTTTACTTCAGCCTCGACAACCCAAGCATAACATTATAGTCTCCCAAGACTACAAGGATGCCTACCCAAGAGATGCATTCCTAGAAATGGAAGCCCAAACAGAATTGAAACTATAGGGGCCATTAAAGCATATAGGCTCTGTAAATACAGTGGTCTATATTCTTGGCTCACAACCAAGAAACCAGAGTTCAATCCCCCAGGCAGGACAGAACAGTTGGGGCCTGTTTCCTTTCATCTGATGTCTCTTTTCACCTAGCAGTAAATATTTACCTGGGAGTTAGGCAACTGTTGTTAGTTGCATCTTGGGGAAGGTCATCAGTACTTAGCCTAGGACCTCAATAAGCCAAACAGGCTTCCTGTCCCCAACTATGAGAAACCATAATGTGGTGACCTATACAGCAGCCCCGCTGAAGATACATTCATGACACTAATGAACTAATAGTCAACACATTAAGGGTAACTGAATAAATCACTAAACAATATGTACTGATAGAAAACATGACTACAAGTACATTGTAACTGAATAACGAAGAATTAAAATATAAAATACAGCAAGTTAGTGTACTCTATAGTGCATGACAGAACCCTGAACATGGCAAACTTAAGTCAGCATTGGGAGATGGCGGTGGAAAGATTGGCCAGGTTGTAGCTCATCTCAAGATAGCCCTCATTGTGATTCGTTCTCTGAAGATGCACTAGGCTGTGACTCATCCTTTTGAAGATATAGAACAAGATTTTTTTTTTTTTGGGGGGGGGGGGGTAATTAAGAAGCACAGGTACACAGCACTATTCTGTTATCCCAGCTAGGGTCATGCAACTTCCCCATCACACAGGATGACTACATATACTAGATGTGAAAAGTCTACTAGCCTGATATAGCAAACTTCTGTTGGATTAAGATGTTAACTTCTAATATTCATGAGCAAATGAAATAGCTACAAAGCTACAGGCAGCTTATGACATTTGGAAAAAAAAAAAAAACTAATAATTAGGCATTCACTAATATAATGTTCAAAGTGACAGCTTTTTTTTGTTTTTGTTCACAAAGTTTATAATTGGAAGAGATGTATGCCGGGCACTTTGTGCTGACAATACATGTCAATTCTAAACGGTTCAAAACTTGCAGAAGATGAGTCACAATAACGTGGCTTGAAGATATGAGAACTAAATCACACACCTAGAAGCTGAGACGACGACAACGTTTCGGTCTGCCCTGGACCACTATCAAGTGGATTGTGATAATCAACTTGATAATGGTCCAGGACGGGCCAAAACGTCATTGTCTCATCAACTAGTGTGTGGTTTAGTTCTCAGAACAGCACTTGGACAATTGTCTTCAGCCCAAAGTACAAGATACGGTATGATGCTTATAACTCCACCCCCACTCGTGAAGTGTGATTTGAATAGTTTTCCATCGCAATAATACAGTTATAATGGTTATCGATTGTTTTAACAATATTCAAGATTTACCTACATAGTAATGAGGCAAATTAGTTGATTAAGCAACTAATTTGCTTAATCAACAATTTAGTTGTTGATTAAGATCAAATTAAACACTTCATTGTAATACAAATGTGCTAATGCCATGTCAAAATGCTTGTGATGAGGTTTCTTTCTGGCACGTATTTACCTGTGGAGGCCTTGTCTTTAGTAAAATGCTGCCGTTCAAGCACTCCCAGTTATTATGGTAAAACTAGAGGAACTCCTGTACATTTTTTAAGTATTTAATAAGTACAAGAATTTAGAAAATAGTAAATATGGGCCAGTGCTACTGATGTGGACATGCCCCAACAGTGGAAGTGATTCCTCTATACTAGAGCAGTGCTTCAAAGCATTTGATTTCATTAAATGAGAACAGGAAATATATCTACCAGTATATCTACCAGGACCGAAACGTCGTCGTCCCTTCACTTTCTAGTGTGTGGTTTGGTCAACATAGAAAAACAGAAACGTCGTCGTCCCTTCAATTTCTAGTGTGTGGTCTGGTCAACATACTTCAGCCACGTTATTGTGACTCATCGCCTGCATATCTACCAGTATCTGTATGGGTTAAAGAAGACTGGAAGGAAGTTGAGGTGTCTTAGCATGGACATTAGACTTACATAGAAAAGTGATCATGGCTGGAGAGTGAAGAGACCAGCAGTTAGTTTCGTGTTAACACTGGTACTGTTTCTGACAAAAGCTTGAAGGAGAGAGTTGTGGTGGCAAATACTGAAAGAAGTTCTCAGGAGTATAATATAGCATTTTACTAGTATTGCAATGCATTTAAACAGCATAATAATAATCTTCAGCAAGGTTACAATTATCCCAGGTATTATAAAATCACTTTTTATAAATTGTTTATATTTAGAAAAAGCAAAAAATGTGCTTCATCATTTGCAATAAGAAAACTCAAACCTTCAAGAATGAACGAATAAAAAGTGAAAATTTCTTTAAAATTAAGATCTGGTTTGTCAGAAATTATTCTGGATATGAGGTCAGTGTAATTAAGTACAATTGCCTTAATGTTGGCAAGATAAAAATTGCACTCATGGTGTTCAAAATGTCATATGACACAATATGGAAAGACTGAAGCTCTTAGTACATGCAAAATAAACAAAGGAAAACAGATGAGGAGTCACAATAACGTGGCTGAAATATGTTGACCAAACCACACACTAGAAAGTGAAGGGACAACGACATTTCGGTCCAGTCCTGGATCATTCTCAAGTCGATTGTGTCTCAAGTCAAACCATTCGGTCCAGGACGGACCGAAACGTCGTCGTCCCTTCACTTTCTAGTGTGTGGTTTGGTCAACATAGAAAAACAGAAAACTGTCACCGCTTTAAAATACAAAATGTTCGAAAGATATGGCCAGCTGATGCTCAACTCTGTTAGAACATCTATGAGAGTGCACTCTTATCTGTAGTTGGTTCTGAGAGCATTTTCACTCTCAAAGCCTATGCTGTATAATATATACAGTGAGACTTTGCCTCAATAAATCATAATGGATCGAATCTTTGGGTGGGCAAGAAAATATCAGCAAACAAACTCTTTGTGGTCCAGAATATGGCATTCACTTCCCAAAGCTGTTATGGTATACTAGCCAATCTTGACAACAAAATACCCAGATTTTGTTTAAAGAATTTTGTTCCCTTTTTTTCTGCCATAAGTACACACTAATAAAAAAGTTATATTTAAATTGTGTAGTTATAAAATTTTAGTAAATATACAGGGAAGTATGTGTTGGCACATTTTACTGTTGATTTAATAAGGCTACGAACACCAAATGTGTTTTGGGTGTGATTTTTTTTTTTTTTGTGAATGAGTAAAGACCTCTTGATAGTGATTTTTATCCACTTTTATCTTTTCAGTTAAAAAAAATTTGTTTACCAGCAGTAGTAAAGTTAAACCAGGTAGAACAAGATGACAATCTTAATATGGAAGAAAAAGGTTAAATACATTAAGAAAAGTGAGCAGTAAAAGAACTGGTGATAATGGTTCAAAGTAAAAAAGGCTCAAGAGCTCAAAACAAAGAACTAGATGAGGTGTTGCAGATAAAAGGTCAATGCAATAGTATATTATGGAAGTCTTGCCATTTTTTAGAATTGCACACAATACAGTGACACTTCAGGTTACAAATACCCCTATTTACAAACTTTTCGGGTTACAGGCCCAATTTCTTTGTAAAATGTTAATCAGCTTACAAGCTTTGCCTCAAGTAACGTGGATTATTGATACGCATATTGGCAACCTAGCGCGTGGTTCCTGGAGGCACGGTCACCTGCGCTTCAGTTTACCAGTGCCTCCTGCTTAGTGACGAATCGCACATGAATTCTTCGTAAAGAATATCATTTTTTTTGGGGGGGGGGGAGGGTTGAACATAAAAGTAATTATTATATATGTGTCCCACCATGGGTCCCAAGAAAGTCAGTGGTAAGGATCACCCTAACAAAACACATTGAGGACTACCATAGAGGAAAAACAAGAGATCATTCGTAAACATGAAAATGGTACACGAGTTGTTGAACTAGCTAGGCAGTACAGCAAATCTTCAGGGGAGGAGGAAGCAGTAGAGGATGTCTCTTCCTCATTAAGAGAATGTGTGTAGTATAGGAGGAACTGCATATTTTTCTGAAAAGACTGACCCAGATAAAGCTTTAGCAGGCCACTGCATTGACCTGCAGTGAAGGGGGCATGAAAGTGTTAATATCTGTAGTGAGACATCCATTGTCAAGTGTTAAAATGTAGGGAAAAAACCAAGTTTTTAGACCGATTCTTAGTAAGACAAACAAGCAATGAGCCACAACCAGTTCCTAGTGGTATGCCTGCAAAACTAAGGAGAAAGAGTACCCCAGAGAAGCCATCAGTACCTTATGTTAGTGTTTGGAAGGGAAGTCCCCTTCCATTATAACACTTCTCCTTCTCCCCCCTCCTCACTGTCTTCCATACACCAACAGGAGTCATCAATAAAGGTAAGCTATAACTTGTAAATACTATAGTACTAAATATTTGTATGTATTAGGTATGAAAAGTATTTTGAAGTTAATCCATTCCACACTCCCAAAAATATTAATTCAATTTACATTATTATTTATGGGAAAATTTGTTTCAGGTTGCGAACCATCTCTGGGAACAGATTAAATTCGTAAACGGAGGGGCCACTGTACTACTGTGCTGCATACCTACATTCCACCTAAGAGAGATTAATATGTATTAATCAGCCATCTTCATCAAGTAAATAATTTATTTTTCCAACAATTCTTTTTTCTTCCCCTATTTAGCCTTAAAATAAATTTAACATGCCATGTTTATATACAACTCTGTTGTCTATATGTGTACAAATGTTTCTGTCATTTAAGCTCTATTTTTTTTTCAATAACAAAATAAGTAATACTGTACAGTACGTAGTTAAAAATGGCAAAATGCTCGGTGGACTGGAGTCCTTGGTGAAACGGTCTCAATTAGTCCATCCAAGCAAGGTTATGCTCGGTGGTTTGCTTAATTCTTAACAATTGCTTAACTGCTCCAGTTGCCTTTCCATTTTCAGCCTCAGTACGGTCGTTTTTAATGGCGAAAATCTCCAACGAAAAGGAAATGCTCTGCCCACTGTGTCAGGACCAGAGGAGATGTATACTATTCTTGTTTTATTCTTAAATTAGAATAACTGGCAAGATAATTAGCAGTATAATTTCAGGTATGAATCATCCTTTTCTTTTTTTTTCTTTTCTTTTTCAAGTTTCAAACTATATTTGTGCAATGATAATCACTTGATACACTATTTTCCATTGAACAAGAATATCTATGAAAAACCAATGTCACAAGATTGATCAATTTTGTATATCTGATATAAAATCTTATTTCCAGCAAGATACAAGTAGCTACTCTCTGATGGGAGAGGGAAATATACAATTAATGCAGATGGTAATTAATGCAGATGGTAAGTCACAATGTGGCTGAAAATTACACATACAATACGCACATCTGAAAAGAATCGGAATGTGATGTTTCTGTCAATCGTGAACCACACTCAAGTAGTGATACTGGTCCAGGATGGACCAACACATCATCACTTCCTTTCTTTGGGTTAGGTATCTAATATAATTACCTTTCAAATGTACTGTATGGGACAAAGAATTAAAAAAAAAAATTAAATGCACAACCAAAATATTTTGATTCCGAATAGTGTTTTGGATATAAAATGAAAGAAAACGCCATTAGACTAACTCGCCCATGTTTACGTTATTATCCATCACAGCAGCACTGTATAAAAATTGCTCTTTAGCACAGACGCCTCTTTTTGGTGGATACCCTCAGTGGCTTCCCGAGCTTCAGAAGGGGGAGGGGGGGGACGCCCTCCCAGAAAAGATGGGCTTGGTGAACCTTATTTCAACCTTTCTGTAATCTTTCTAGAATGGCAGTGACACCAAAAAAGTGCTATTATAATATCAATACATTCTAAATATCATTAAGCATTTGATAAATCAACTTAATGTTTGTTAAATAAGAACAATTCCATTGAGATCATTACTTTCTAAAGTAATACGCTCAAGTTGGCTTCAAGAACTCCTATCTCATATTCTATAATATCAAACTTAGAACAAGAAAGATTTTGAATTTTAACAGGCAGTCTAATACGAAACTATTCCCTTAATTCAACAAAGTATAAGACCCCTAAAAACCATGCACACACACACACACGCACACATGCGCTGATTTTAAGAAGACCATAGTTAAATTATCATGTTTAATACACCATTCTGTCTTCAACAAAATGTATAACAATTCTCATATGACTAATGCTTATAGTTTGTCTTTTATCTTTGCCGTTTAATAAATGAGAACACGTTGTAAACAGATAAGGCAACCACTAGGCGAGATCAAATACATTACTTGCGAGTACAGAAATAAACTGCAAAGTGTAAAAAGAACTTGTTTTTCCTACAGTTATTAGTTAAGTTTCATAAACAAAATTTCCACCTAATGAATACTATCAACAATTCAATTATGACAAGCATTTTAATAGCTGACCAATGAGTGAACAATAAAGTACATTATCAATTTTTGTTGACAAAGAATTATCACAGCCGTTCATTCATTAATTCTGGCGATAACGCAAACATACGAGAAATTGACTAACATACTAACAATGCAGAATCACCATCTCATAAGTTATTTTGTATAAATAAGTTTTCCAGTTCACCACTAGATGAAGTCTGTATACAAAACCACGACTTGAACAAGTGTAACAATGGGGCATGTGCGAGATAGTAACAACACCGACTTGGGAATGGACTAGGACATTAGCAATCTCTTATGCATGTATATATTCTACACTACAAAGGTATCAGTTTTATATGGATGTGTATGCTAGACTATTAAATAATACATCCATATATCAATCTTCAATTTTTCTTAAAATACTTTTTTTTTTCGTTCACAAATTATAATTATTAACATGGAACAGCACTTAACAGCACAACAAATGATATTATAGAAATCTTATAATTACAAAAAATACATAATTTACCAACTTCATTTGAAATGGCTCACTGTCCTCACTTCATACATTTAATTCTGGAGCGTTAACAATGGAATTCAATATCACATATTATACTCAAGAATGAGGACGTATAACATTTTTGGAAGTGAAGCCAGAGGTTACCACCTACCTTGTACCGAAGGCCACCTCTGTCCTCCCACACCATGCTCGTAAAGATCCTGAACACAGCCCTCGAATCATTGGCATACACAAGAGAAATCGCATTAACGTGACAATATCAAAGAACAAACTATGCGGCCCCTGGGAACACCCAGCGCATAGGTTCGAACCCTCATCAAGGCTTCTGTGGATTTGTTCAATCATTGGCATGGTACTTAAAATGCTCAAATGATGATCACTGTAAACACAACAGAACAATACTGAAGAGAGCAACTTCATTATGAAATATTTAGTTTCTTCTAAAAGCTACATTATGTACATTAATTGCATATTGTATAAATAACTTTGAGTTGAAGCAATCTTTTAAATAATGTACAACCAAAGCATTACTGATGCTAAACCTTAGGGTGTAGAGCATAAATTATCACTTGTCCACAATTGCCATTAAACTTAAAAGCCTGAACCAAAATACAAAACAAAACAAGGTTTTTGCCTTTAAACACATTGGAATGGAAGAACTGGTAAAGTGGCAAGACAGAACTTAAAAGGAAAAGTAAACCAAAGATATTTAATCAAATTTGTTAATATTAGAATATAATTATAAACTAATTGAAGGCCTACAAGTAAAGTTACCAGATAATGGCAAATTATACACAAAATGTTTGCCAAAATTATGGAGAGTTGACTAAATATGGACGACCTCTACTGAAACATCAGCACGCTCGGTTGAGACAGACTAACTTGAAAAAGGCTTCATCTGTTCTAGTTGCATTTCAAGGGCAATTCTCTCTTCCATCACCTGAAAATATGCATTCATCAGATTCACTCAAATTACATTTACTAATGCATCAATATAAAGCAATTACAAGAAAAGTGGGAATGATTGCCAGAGAAGAGGGTAATGCAGACTTGCCAAAAATCAGAAGAGAATAATACATGCATAACATTAATACAGAAAATGAAATTTCCTGTCCATTCTGGCCGATATAATTTCCACCTAGGAAATCATATCAGCCAAAATACTTTCAGGAATTATTACATATTCTATGGGTTTGTGGTGTTCCGTTACCAAGGAAGTGCTTTCCATAACTTGGTTGTTGGTTGCCCACGTCATCCATCTGGCCATATATTTTCTCATTCTCCTTATCATAAATTAAAGCCACAGCTTTCATATACGATTAGGATTTAATATACTAAGCAGCAGAGATGGTCCTACTACAGGACTGTCTTCTTAGCCAAACATTAAGAGAACATGTAAAACTTTAAAACACATTAAAATGTGTAATCGTTATATTTTGGCAAACAAAAATAATTAAAAATCAAGCATTAAATATATATATATATATTTTTTTTTTTTTTTGTGGGCTTTTAGTATCTCCCCGAGTTAAGCACTAGTCCAACCAAGCTGTAGAGAGAGGCACCAGGCCTCTGAGACCCGTCTGTGCCTGCTATGACAAGAATCTAACTCTCTCTCTGTGGCAAGGGGAAGCTTAAAGATCAGCAAGTAAACCAAAACTGCAGCCCATTCTCCTGTCTTGGTAGTACTTATAGTAATGATGAGGACCATAGTATATATATACCGACGCACAGCGAAATTAGAAAGTAGAAATCTCAACTATCGAGTTGGACACACCGGAAAACTATTTTTTAGTCGTGTTGCTTTAACAAACTAACCCAACCTAACCTCCCTAGGGCTAATACACAATATGAGGGCTAATATAGTACATGTGTGTACCATACTAGGTCTAGGAATATTTAAGTTTGTGTTTTAGCTTCATTTATTTTAAAAGAATTCCTTACTAGTCAGTTTACTACTATCTGAAAGCCAAGTTCGTACAAGTTTGTGACTATTGATGACCGTCACAATAGGGGCTATCTAAACAGGAGGATGGGTTGAAAACAGAGACACTAGTAAGCACAATAGCAACAAAACAAGAGACTGTTTGAAAGAAAATTGAGTACCCAAAGGAAACATGGCAAATGGTTGTTGCCACAGGGTAGATGCCCAAACCATGATGTGCCTGATTGCCAATCGGGAGCAGCCCAATTCACCTGGCCTTCAGCCAACCTGCCCACTCGCTCAAGAGCCACCCAAGCTAAACCTCTTCACTCTCTCGAGAAGCAAGGAGCAAGATGGGAATATGGAGCTACCGAGGACACTACTGTACCAGGAAAGGGCCTGTTTAATTCCATTCAATGCTTCAATTCTGCGACACACACAACATGGTGCCAGCAAAATAGATGACTTTAGAAGTCTTGCATCTCTGGTTTTTATTAATCTATTATATATTATTAGGCAATCTGAAGCACAGTGTTTAAGCGTATTAGGCTTATAACCAATTGGTCTATTGTTCGCTTTACAGGCAGGACTAGAAATTTGGGCATGTTTTCTTACACCTGATGCCTCTTTTTACTGAGCAGTAAACAGATATCTGGGAGTTATTCCAATTTTGTGAGTTGTATTCTAGGAAAAGCCAGTCATTGGCTAGTGGGATCTCAACAAACATAATATGTTTATGTCCCCAAGAATGAGAAATTATATCCAAAAAATATTACTCGTACTAAATTTGTTTAAAACTACCTAATTAAGAAATTGTAATCTTTTATTATTAAACTGGTTGCAAGCAGTAATAGTCCATTTGATCTGGAAGTCTTGATGGAATCCCAGTTAAAGCATTTGAAATCAGTTCAAGGCTATTTACAAGAGCAAGACAAAAATTAAGGGAATTCACGACCTTGGAATATAATACTGATAACGTCTTAAGCTGTATGTCCAAAATCTGATCTAATCTCAGTCTTAGAGCCTACCTTAATTGTAGCACACGACTTACCTCTGCCAATTCTTGATTGAGTTCTGAATTTAATCTTGTTAATATTGTATTCTTCTCTGTTGTTGTTCTAATAGATGCTTGAATTTCCCTTTTGTCCTTTGGTCTATAATACATATATAAAACATTCATTTAATTAAGAGAAAATTGGAAGCCAAAACATGCAAGATATTTAGGATATTTTCTGTTCAGTAAATAATAGTTATACAAGTATAAGTGTTAAAAGAAATGAGGAACGATTAATTTCTATATCCTTATAATTCAGATAAGTAAGAAAATTGCATATATGCCTTATTTTTCTTAAATGGAGACAGTCTTTGCTATCCTATCTTCAGCAAGTGCCACAGAAATTTTGGACAAAGCCTTTATTACCAAACATCAGTCAGAAGTGTACATAAAGCTGCCACCAGGTGTTAAGGGAAAATGCATTAATGTGTCATGTAAATACAATCTTAAAAATTATTCATTACATGAACATTCTATTGAAATTGATTTTCATCCATGCCATATCAAATGACTTCTTTTATCCAAACACATTGGTTTTTAGAATTCAAAAGATTACCAAAGAATATTCCATATTTTTCACATCATCCATAATTAATCAATATAGCCTGACTTGCTAACCATTTGATAAATGATCATAAACAAGGCACCAGTATGTCACACTCCAACTGTTATTTCCTCTATGTTGCATTTTTTCACAATCAACCAATCCGTTAAAAAAATGCACCACATTAGTAACAATTACAGTAAGGTATTGTGATGCTGAGGTTTTCTATGAATCAGTTTTAATAAGTTATGTAGGTTGCTTGGGTTCAAACCTTCCTGGTTAGGCAAAAAGTTGCCTTTTTTTTCCGTGGCAAATCAAGAGAATGGGCTGCATACTGACCTAGCTCCTGTTGACAGGTGTCGCACTCTTTCTTCCTCCTCTCCTCGTTGACCTGTGACTCTCTCGAATGCAGACCCAAGTTCTAAAGAAAAAAAAATAGTGGTACAGTTATGCAAAAATTTCATAGTATAATTATAAAACAAAATATCCTAGTCAAATTATACCAATGACAGCTAAAACTTGGATCATCATAAGAATACAATCACTGATTATAATCCCTAATTCTGCTGTTTATTGATTCACATATTCATCATAGTAAAACTATGGATAATGCACCTGATAAATGAACAAAGATTGGCAAAATAGTTTATACTTGTATTGGACAGATAACTTCTGTAAAACCCTGCTACAAATTGTACAAAAAATTTAATTATGTCATTTTGTGAATGCCTATTTCAATAACAGTCCATTAACCATTAATGGTTTTCCAAATAGGGACCAAAAATATTATTAATGGCAAATATGCAAGACCAATACCACAGTACCTAGTGCCTCATAGGTACAATCTATGCACCTAGATTGTGAGGCACTATGTACCTAGATTGTGTGAGGCACTAGGGAGGGAGGAAAAACCCAGGGAGGACTGACTGCAAACCAATCCCTAACTGTTCCCCCTTGTTATGGCCTCACTTAGCCAGTAACCAAGTTCTTTACTTGTCAAACTGTATATTGGGCCTTAGTGCCTCTTCTTACTCGGTCCCACTCTGAGTCATAGGCACGTCAGAGGCGGGACCAAAGAGCTCAACCCCCGCAAACACAACTAGGTGAGTACGTTATTAACAACTGGCAGTAATAAACACTCTAAAGGAAAAGGGGGGTAAAAACACTAAACAGAACCATCACCAAGTGAATTTCTTAACTATATACACATGTGTACAGCACATAACACAGCTGGTGTCACATGCACATAGGACACTATAAACTTCTGCAATCTTCTTTCCCGGTGAGTCCACTTCTATCTTCTATTGTACATTACTCAAGGGGTTCCCTCCCCGAGTCTCTCTTTGATGGTCATCACACTGGCGAGTTCACCTTTCTCAGTAAATCATGAGCCATTCCTATACAGTATCATCACGATGCCAAAACACCACTTCTACTCTCCAGCAACACGCTGACAGGGGTCTCCAGCAACACAGTGACAGGGATTTCCAGCAACACACTGACAGGGGTCTCCAGCAACACACTGACAGGGGTCTCCAGCAACACATTGGTATTGATGTCTCCAGCACTAGCAGTTGAAAGATGCTGTAACGCAGTTGCAACATTACAAAGCATTGTCAATGATGCCATCTGTTGAACACACTCGACCCCTATTCTTTTAGGAGTGGAGGTGTAACATGTTAAGTGCGCCTGACCTCATTTTCTGTCCCCTGGTAGAAGGCTGTGATCTTACTGTCATTGCAAAGCAACATATGCCATGTTGCTCAATGTTGCAATACAGTTGAAAGAAGTTGTAATGTAGTTGCAACATTGCAAAGAATTGAACACTGAAATGTTGCAAGTGAACAAAGATACAATGGAAACTCAAAGTTTTGTACATGAGCGACGACATCTGTTGTCGACATTGTCACGAGCTGCCTATTGGGGACCCGAGTGAAAGCCATTTGGTGGGGTCATGTTCCAGGGAAAACTTGTAGGGCATGGTTTACCATGAACTATGGAAAGAAAAAGCTCTCAGCCTGTTGGCAGGAATCAGAAGGTGTCTACTCCTGTCCCGATCTGTGTAACAAAGCAAACTAGTAAAAGCAAAAAAGTTTGTGACTTGGCTTGTCCCTAAATTACAGAACACAGGTTACAAAGATTTACACTGAGAGCTAAATGTTAAATCATTAGAGAGGAAGAGACTGTGACACGTAAGACATTCAAGGGTAATGACAAGGTTACCTAGGACAGCCTGTGTGACTTGACCTGAAACATAAGGGGGCGACAAATGGAAACTGAACACCCAAATGAACCACAAAGAGCGATAAGAAGGAATTTCTTTAGTGTGAGTACGTGGAACACGCAAGGGAAGCTATGGTTGCTAACTTCAATCTCCAATTCAAATATGTAGTCAAAGGAAAATTATTTCTTTATTTACACATTTTAATGAATTAATACCTTGATGTGGCTTCCGGTAGACTTCAAAAGCCGATGTCCGGGCATGTTCCATAGGTGGTCGAGCATCCAGGGGGTAGGTTCCGTCTTCTCCCTGATATGCTTCGGTTCCAGCCATGTCTCCATCACTCTTCTGGTAGATTAGCTTCTTTGGTGAACTCTGAGAAAGATTTATTCTTAAAATTGTATAAACATATCTTGAATGATAAAACAACAATTTTATTTCAGTAATCAAGGAGTTATTGAAAGTGCTTTGCAAGTGCCTAAATAAAACCCATTTCAAGTTAATGTTGATGATCAAGCTTGGTTTTTTCAATCTATTATTTAATAACGAGAATTCACAATAATAAGAGTTTGTTGGTAAAGTGCAATTGTTATTTACACTTTAGACAGATCTCTTTGCATTAGCATATGCTGAGATCACAAATACTTGGCATTATGGAAACCCTTAAATTTACTCGAGGCAATTTTATAATTGATACATTTTGCTTTTCCTTGTTAAGCAATACAAAACACATTAAAATCCAAGCCCAGTACCTCAATTTCTAATTTAAAAAGGGGGAAATAGTTGCCAAATTGTTAGAGATCACAATTCAGTGCACATATACAGAGACCACTTTCTATCCACTTGTCATCTAATCAAAATTTATTGACACACGAGATGGAGAGAAAGTGTACAGAAAACCCAACCCCCCCACACGTGAAATGAAAGTGATGAATTTTCAGTCCGTCGTGAATCCTTAAAATACCTTGATGAAGAGTCCCAAGATGGACCGGTGTGGGTTGGGTTATTATTTTTCAGCCATGTTATTGTTACTAATTCTCAGCAAATTGTTTGGGTGCACAAATCAACTGCACCAGTTGATTATGAGAAACTGGAAGTGAAATTACAAGACGAGAGCAAGTATCGTATAATGCTTTTGACCAGCGAGTTCAAGCTTCATCATCCACATATATTTTGTGAAAGTTTTTGACAAGCAAAACTATTTGTATCAATACCAGTAAATAACCGCTAAACTTAAGTTGCGTAAAAAAAAAAAAAAAAAAACGAAAAACAGAAAATGCCGAGAAATGAGAGGTTATCCTATTTTAAGGTACACTGTACTCCTAAAAAAAACCTATCAGTCAAATCCACTTGTAGTGAAAGTTTGGCTGCAGAAGGTATTTTCAACACTATTCATCTTTAATGTTACTGCAAATTCACCATTTACTAAATCATCTTTGTCAACAAAGATTTACTGAAATAATCTAACTTGCATTGATATAGCATAACATCTAATATGCTATTCAGGAATTTAACAAATAACTAGAGAGTTATTACAGCTGCAATTATAAACATGTGTAACTAAAGGATAAATGATCATTTACAATATAAATGAACAATTTCTATAACTATACACATACTGTATTCTAAAAGCCGCCCAAAACTTTATTTGATCTGAAAGGAGATGAACAAATGATATGGGGGTGAGACCTTCTTATCAGCAACACAAAGGGTAATAGTAAATCAAGTTCTTTAGCGACTTTGCCAAAACAATAGAGGACCGTGAACATGCAATGCACCGACACCCAAAACACAGTATACAGCAGTGGAGTCCATGCCAAATTAATGATCGAATATACTTAACAGCCTTCAGTAGGAGTTAGTAACCTTGTACATGACCAGAGGCAACTAACTGTGCCTCATTGCTTACCATGATGGGAGGGAGCTCTCTCTGTACAGATGATAGTGACGGAGGGGGGGAAAACACCCAGTTATACACATCATAAAGGTCACAAACATATTACAATACTACCCACAAAAACAAAACAAAACAAACATTTACACAGTGACACCATTCTACCACCATTTCTGACAAATGGGAGTTAAAATCTTAAGAATAATGTTATGTCTGAGAGAGACTTTTGCAAGGCTGGAACTTTTAATAAATTGTTCAACCCTTATAATTTTAAAAAGAGTGATGTTATAAATTGACTAATTATTGGTATTTGCTCTCTACAATGGTATTTTGTTGAACACAATGAAAATATATATTAAGAACAATCAACTTTCAGGGCAGGTCACTTTTCAGCAAAGATAGGCCTTTCCTATAACTACACTCATACTGAACTGTTCCCTTTTAATTTTTTTTCCTTTAATTTATATATTTATGCATTCTTACATTCTTGTACAGCCAATTAGCACGCATAGTATTTCATGTAAGTCCTTAATACTAATACTGTATTCCCTGAATACGACCCGCCAAATAGTTTAACAACCAAGTACCCATTTTACTGTTGGGTAAACAGAGGCTACAGTTAAGGATTGGCGCCCAGTCAATCCTCCACAGGCCAGGATATGAACCCAGGACAAAGCGCTTGTGAAACGCCAGGCAAGGATTTTAACCATTACGCCACGGGAACTGCAGTGATAGTGATCCTTGATAGTGAACTTAATTTATCAACAACACACTTTACTTTAGCTCTGCTTGTCTCTGCGGCACTTCTTCACTTTGTGCATAAAAAAAATATATATATCTTAGAATTACTCTTCAAACACAAAAAACTTAACAAGTTCCCTTGCACACTTTTGCATTTAGCGCACATTACTTTTAGGGATGTTACTCAGCACTTTCTTAATTAACATTAATTTATGCTTAAAATTCAATGAAGAATTTTGATTCTTGCATTCGCTGCTAGTAGAAATCTTTTTGGACATTTCCTGCATCTTGAGCTGACATGATACATAGCAAGATGTTCTGCTTGTCCAACAGAATATCAAGAAATACAAGTAAAGAGAAACATTCAATGTGTATCCCCCCCAAACAGCTTTGTTGATGGTGCCTCGGACACCAAGAGGCAGGTACTATATGTCGAATGCAAAACATTCACATCCAAATATAAGGCAGTCAAGTGGTGGATCAGCCACTGCATATCAATGTCCTTAATCACTCATAGCTCTATGCCCCTCAACTGGGTAATTACCTCCTAGTATAATATTAATTGACAGTAATCTTTCCTCGCTCGTCTAACATGTAGATCAGCACATATGAGATCATAAATAGGACTCCCTAACTCTACAAACCAATTTACAAACTCCCACAAGGTGAGCTGCTGTCAGTGATGAAAATATAACCTGCCCTGGGCATACTGTAAGAGATCAGCTGCTGACAAACATGGTTACTCAAAATTGGATGGAGAAACTTACTAATGAACGCAAACTAGTTAAATTTACACACGAGAGCAAATGTCAATTTTAAGCAAATATGGAATCATGCAAAACTTTCCTGCAATTTATTTGTATTTGCTTTGAGCAAAACTACACAAGATGCAGAATACTTGAATCCCAAGATCATGGAGACACTATAATATTAAGAACAGTCTTCAAACAATAATACTGTACAAGCAAGAATATAAATTCACAAAGTCATTGCTAGTTTTCGAACATTTAAAAAATTACACATTTCACCACAAAGACATGACCACAACTAGATCTACTTAAATCACAAATATGATAATTACACAAATAAAAAACCAGCGTTGAATGTAATGAAACGCCATTTTCTGGGTGAGTGCCAGAGGCTTCCCGAGCTATCCAGGCTGATATGTATATCCCTAACCTTTAGCATCAGTCAAGTGTGGATGGAGTTCTAGGCCAACCGGGGACCATGAGCCAGAACATGGCCCCCTCAGAGGCGCCCGAGGAGCAATGGTCCTATAGAAATGCACATGTGATTTGGAGCATTCTATATCTGCCATTGACCTGGGACAGGCACTCAGAAAGGATAAGCGCCCCAAAACAAACCCCTATTCTGGTTAAAACAACGAAAATAGTCAAATGAGTGAACAGAACTCCCCAAATGAAAATGAGCAATCAAGCATGACATCACACGAGCCACGCCGCCTGTCTGCGCAGCTACCCCCTCCTTGGGAGGGGAAAGGGGAAGCCCCAGACCCACCGTACCGGCAATCCAACCACTAGTTCTTAGGCTGGATGTCAAAACACGTGAAAAAAACACCGACCGGGGAAAGGGGGGAGGGGGTTTCTGGGGAGGCTCCGGGACTCACCCAGAAAATGGCACTTCATTACAACGCTGGTTTTCTGGCGGGAGCCCTTTCCGCTTCCAAGAGCTACTTCACCAGAGACGAAAAATGAGAGGGATTTACCCGGGAGGCGGTCGGTGCTCACATCTCAACTCGAAGTCGAGACAACCTGACTGCAACCGCCGACCCAAAGCGACACAGGCCCGACTAGGCCCAGGAACATTCACGAGGTAAGAGCAGTACTGAACACCAAGCACAACACAGCAAGAGAATCCAGAGCTGGAACCACCAGACCATGCCACAATCACATCAACCTAAGAACCAGTGGTTGGATCACCGGCGTGATGGGTCTGGGGCTCCCCCTTTAACCCTCCTGGGGAGGAGGAAGCTGTGCAGACAGGCGGCGCGGCTCGTGTGACGTCATGCTTGATTGCTCGTTTTCATTTGGGGAGTTCTGTCCACTTGTTTGGCTATTTTCGTTGTTTTAACCAGAATAGGGGTTTGTTTTGGGGTGCTTATCTTTCTGGGTGCCTGTCCCAGTCAATGGCAGATATAGAATGCTCCAAATTCACATGTGCATTTCTATAGGACATTGCTTCTTGTACCTCTCTGAGGGGGCCAGGTTCTGGTTCGTGGTCCCCGGTAGGCCTAGAACTCCATCCACACTGATGCCAAAGATTAGGGATATATATATCAGCCTGAATATCAGCCTAATAGCTTTGGGGAGCCGAAGGGATTCCCCCCAGAAAATGATATAAAATGTCACAATGATCATTATTAAAGCCAAGATGTGATATACTCACCGCTCCCGGTGAGGCTCGGGGTGGGACTGCAGGAGGCGCTCCAAGAAAGGTGCTTCGATCTGCAAGTAAAGTAAATGTACTTGGTTAACCTACCCACTGATTTAAATAGAATATAGCGTATGCTTCGGAGAAATGATTAATATTTGAGAAACCTAAGATGTATGGAAAATTTGTTTATTGTAGGTAGTTCAAAATTATTGTCATACATAAAATGCCACTAAGATGATTTTTTATATGCAAGATGTTTGTCAGGCATAAGAAAGCGTACTGCCTTGATAAATAAATAAAAAATACTTGAAACTATTCAAATATATATACATTATTATTTCCTGGTTCTCACTTTCATATACTAAAAAGTTTATAGATGTCAAATAATAAACATTAAAAAAATATCACTCATCTATACATTATATCATTCACAGTACATATATCATATAATACAATACATCACAGATGAAAAAGCCCTCCTCCACTCCATCGGTCATCCACAGCACCAGCCCACCGCTGGCGTAGATATATGCAAAAGAAACAAAACCTAGAAGCGTCAAAAGCAGGCAAATGTAAATTAAGACTAGTGACTTACTGAACTTATTGAGGTCTAAGGATGATGAGCGAGTGTGAGTTCTTGCAGGTCTTGGAGGTGGAGGCGGAGGGGGTTCCTTTTTCCCTCCAGGAAGAGGAGCACTTGGAATCATCGGCAAACTGGTGGGACCATACATCCTGGGAAAAATAATCCTCTATGTTAAAAGTAATTTATATATAGCTGTTCAAGGAAATAAGTGATAAAGACAACAGTGCTTGTATATATATATATATATAGGAGGAAGGTGGCACAAGGTGGCATCTTCCCCAAAAATCTGTCAAAATGTTATCTCCAGTAGAAGTGCAAGTGCTGAAGGCCAAAGGATAACTGAAGTTGTAGTATTAATACTGCTAAAGAGAACAAATATCACTATCCATTCCAGAACCCAACTCTTTTAAGCATAATGGAAGATGGAGCTACAAAGCCTTACCCCGTGTCTTCAGGTGGGGTGCCCAAAGATGGCTGGGGTGGGGGCGGGAGAGCTCCTGTCGTAGAACCTGCATACGAACCATCGTTATATTAATACCAGTATCTCTTATTAAGTAGGCATCAGCTTTCAATTTACCTAACCGTAACATTATGACTACAAAACATTTAATTATTTATTCATATTGAAGACAATACACACACCCATCAATTTGTATTTGTGATAAGAAATAAAAAAATTATATGTACATATCTATACAGTATCTATAAAATAGAATGTCTGGGTTTATCTGTTCAAAGTAGGAAGTCAGATATTTGAGGCTAGCTTCACCCAACTATCCAAAATGACACACAGGGAGTATGGGAGTGTCATAGACCAGTCTTGAGTTAGCCCTAGTGCCACCCTTAAAGAAATATTAGCTTCTACAATAACTTTTGCCATTTTCATGAACTCTGAAACTGGGGAGTTGTTTTTCGTATAGTTTTAGGATAGTTTTGAGAGAGAGAGAGAGAGAAGAATGAGAAAAAGTGGTGTTTCCCTATCAGTAACTACAGAGGGAGTGAGATTTAACTTTTTATGGCCTGCCTCCTAACTATACAAAGTGCGAGTATTTCTTTACAATTCTTTGGCTAACTGATTACTCGCTTCCTTCTATGTTCTTATATACAGTACTACTTTTCTCTCAATTCAAAGAGCTATCCATATCCACCTTGTCTATTTCCCTTAGTAGCTTACAAGTAGTGATTATATCCCTTCTATTCCTTTTCTCCTCCAGGGATGCAAAAAAATGGTTTCCTTAACATATCGTTGCAGCCAAGCACTCTTATTACGAATCTTTCCACCCTTTTAATTTAGTTTTTTGATAGATTGATGGTAGTGATGGGTTAGGGAGATCTTGTTGGAAACTTATTTTCATTTTGACCTCTTCTTAACTAAGGATAAAATTCTCCCGCTCATCCATAGAAGGTTAACATTTAACATCCTTTAAAAAATAAAAATATAAGTGATATTGGTCTACATACAATAGTGACAAAATTAGCATAATCTTTGATCATGAATAAATTTTGTCAATTTCAAGTCAATATGATGAGCTTTTCTCAAGACATTGAAAGAAAAGATGCTATGGAGCTACATTGATTAAATTCAATCATAAAAAAAGTTTATGCTCAAACTTCACATATTTGATGAATTAAATCAATACAATGAAGGGCTCTTGATATGATGAATAAACATATGTCAGAAGGAAGAAAATCCAACCAAACACAACATACAGTATACCTACCAAGAATACCTAATTATGATAGAAAAAGTGCACTGATACAGTCCCAGTTGAGACATAATATTACAGTTGCTTTTATTACAAGCCCATAAAATAAAAGAATGTAAGCACTTGAATAACATCAAAGCTTTACCAGGAGGTTTCCTAGGCAGAGGCCTCTGAATAGGCTTTATATCCTGTCCTTCTTGAGTTTTCTTTGGACTACTCTGTGTTGTTCCTGAGACAGTGGCGGCTGTGGGCTGTCCTGGTTGGGAATCTCCCGAGGATGTAGTTGCCGAATTCAATTCAGTCGATGTTAACGCCGGATCAGGGCTGAATGATGCTGGACCTTCTACCTCTGCAACTTCTAACCTTTTTGATTCAGGAGTTAATCTCACAGCCTTAGGATGAAGGATCTTTGGGTCCTGTAAAAATAAATATAAAATACAAACACACACATACACAAGTAAATAAACTCAACCCCTGCAAGCACAACTAGGCGAGTAAAAGCATATGCACAAGCACACACATGGGGGGCCTCGCGGCTGAATGGATAGTGCATGGGGGCCGTAGTCCTAATGGCCTGGGTTCGATTCCCGACCGAGGCAGAAATAAACAGGCAGAATTTCTTTTACCCTGATGCTCCTGCTCACCTAGCAGTAAATAGGTACCCGAGAGTTCAAAGGTACAGTACTGCTACGGGGTGCTTCCTGGGGACGTATGTGCGTGTGTGTTAGAGAGAATATATGTAGTAGATATAATAGGGAAAAAACAGATTTGTTAGAAAGGCAGGGTTCAAGAGCTAATTAGCTCGATTCTGTGGGCACAAATATTAAATATAAATAGTAAAAAAAAAAAAAAAAAAAAACACACACACAGAGGGACCCATAGGGACCCATAGCCTCGAAAAAGAAAATAAAGAGTATTCAGAGAAGATCTTGAGGATTCTCACTTTATATAGGAGCCGCAGTAGTCCAGGTGTGGGAGCGTCCTCCGCGGCCTCACAGTCTGCAGGTCCAGCACAGATATACTACGACGCTCCTATTATAGGAGCCGCAGTAGTCCATGTGTGGAAGCTTCCTCTGCGGCCTCACAGTCTGCAGGTCCAGCACAGATATACTACGACGCTCCTATTATAGGAGCCGCAGTAGTCCATGTGTGGAAGCATCCTCCGCAGCCTCACAGTCTGCAGGTCCAGCCCAGATATGCTACGATGCTCCTATTATAGGAGCCGCAGTAGTCCACGTGTGGAAGCTTCCTCCACGGCCTCACAGTCTGCAGGTCCAGCCCAGATATGCTACGACGCTCCTATTATAGGAGCCGCAGTAGTCCACGTGTGGGAGCGTCCTCCGCGGCCTCACAGTCTGCAGGTCCAGCCCAGATATGCTACGACGCTCCTATTATAGGAGCCGCAGTAGTCCACGTGTGGGAGCGTCCTCCGCGGCCTCACAGTCTGCAGGTCCAGCCCAGATATGCTACGACGCTACTATTATAGGAGCCGCAGTAGTCCACGTGTGGGAGCGTCCTCCGCGGCCTCACAGTCTGCAGGTCCAGCCCAGATATGCTACGACGCTCCTATTATAGGAGCCGCAGTAGTCCAGGTGTGGGAGCGTCCTCTGCGGCCTCACAGTCTGCAGATCGAATCTGTACAGTCACGGTGGTTGAGTGGTTAAGGAACCAGGCACGCCATGGTGCATAGTACTCCTGGCTGTCTGGGTTCGAATCCTTCTGGGGTGTGGAATTTTCAGTTGTATACTGGCTTGGGGACCATTCAAGCTTGTTCGCATTTGTGACAATTGTGTCACTAGCTTCAAAAGATTGTCATTTGCTTAGCTAAATGAGATACGGGGTTCAGTTCCTGAACCCATTATATGCCTGTTATATGACAAAGAGTGCTGGGACGACAGGACACCACAAGCATAGTTCTCATCCTGTGACTTCACTTAGGTAATTACACACACACACATTATTCCTAGACCGCTAACATGTTATTTCCATTCTCAGAAATCGGAGTGTGTCCTGGATCCCGTATCTAGGTAAAGTTCTTCATCGTTTCCACATCAAAGTAGTGACTGGAATTTATCATTTGTTAAAAATTACTTGTTTTCAGTTGCCCAGTTATTATAAAAATATTTATACCCAATAAAGTAGGAATTTTTTCATTAGGTCATTTGAACTCCAGCAACATCAACTGATGGCAGGGGTAACCTTCATAACCTGAAGACTGCTCTACACAGGGAGCCGGTCGGTCTAGCGGACAGCACGCTGGACTTGTGATCCTGTGGTCCCGGGTTCGATCCCGGGCACCGGCGAGAAACAATGGGCAGAGTTTCTTTCACCCTATGCCCCTGTTACCTAGCAGTAAATAGGTACCTGGGTGTTAGTCAGCTGTCACGGGCTGCTTCCTGGGGGTGGAGGCCTGGTTGAGGACCGGGCCGCTGGGACACTAAATCCCTGAAATCATCTCAAGATAACCTCATCTCAAGATAACCTCAAGGGCTGAATTGCCATTTACTGTACATATGGATCCTGTAGCACAGTGATCTATGTGTCAATTCACAATTAAGGAATTGTGGGTTTGATCCCCAGGTGGGTCACAAATGGTTGGGCACATTTCCTTTCACCTGATGGCTCTGTTCACCTACCAGTAAATAGGTATCTGGAAGTAAGACATGTACTTATTTACTTATAGGTTGCAGGTTGCATCCTGGGGAAGGTTGGCCATTGGCCTAAGGAGGCCACAATAAGCTTAAGAACTGGCTTCGTCTTCCTAACAACGGGAATTATAATGTGACAGTTACTACCTCCCCCCCCCCCCCCCCCCATGGCACAAGTGTTGTACTAGTATTCAATAATTATAAGATAATAACCATTGCTAAAGGTTAAAATTTCCACTTGAATACCACTTCCTCTCTTCTCTAGTCTAGCTCTCTCACTTCCCTATCAAGTGCCAAACAGCCCTGTTTATTTCTGAAGGAATACTGATGTTGCATAATTTTCTTCAATTAGGCAAAAAGAAATTTACAAGATATTAAAATAATGTTAATAATTAAATACAAAATTAAAAGAATTAGGATTCTTAACATACTAAGAGAGTATAAAAGTTTCATGAAACTACATCCATGAGTGTTTCTAGGCAAAAATATACAAGCCAACATTCTCGTGCAACTTCACCTTCGTCGACACATGGGAAGCACCTAAATGAATATATAAATAAAGTTCTCTAAAGTACACAAGATTTGGGGCCTTACCTGCTCAAGAGCAGACTTTTGAAAGTCAAAATTGACAGGTTTTAAACCAGGTGACGATAATGTGCTGGTAGGTGAATCTACAAATTTTGTCCACTGGAAAACAAACAGAACACATTTTTTTAGAGTTTTTTTGGTAGTAAAATTTTATTACAAAAGTTTATTTTAACATGCAATTTTTTAATTATCTAGACAATCAATGGCCTGTTTTGCATTACAAACAGGTCAACACAACCAGGTGTTGCATATAGAATTTGTTGTGTACCAGAATTAACATAATTCTGCGAGTAATAAGTTTGTACAAACATACCATATGTAGAATTAATGAGACAGAGAGGCATATATACATAACAACAGCTAGTCATATGATTGGTTTCTCATCTCTATTTGAACTGTGAAGCAGTCGTATAGGTAAATGACACTTAATTTCAGGCATATTAGGTTGTGAAACGTCTACTAATCAAGTTCAAGGATTAATCCCTAATCCTTATCCTGACCCCTTCCCAGTGCCATATAATCGTAATGGCTTGGCTCTTTCCTCCCGATTGTTCCCTTCCCTTCCACTAATGTGGGTAGCCTCACGTCATCGCAAGACAAACCACATGTTAATTATGAAAAGATTTTCTACAAGAGTTTGAACAAAGGCTATCAAGATGCAGAAATGTGTTAAGTTGTCTGTCAGAAAGAACAAATGAAAACAAATACTAAAGTTTTGATGGTCAGCTTTGCGAAGTCAGCATACCGAGTACTGTAGCTACATTACACCCCAGCTCAAGGCACAGTGGTTAACGACCTAAACTCACAATAATGGCACCTGGGTCCAATCCCCCCCCCCCCCCCCCCCAAGGAAAGATGGAAACAGCTGGGAAAATTTTATTTCACCCAATGCCTCTATTTACCTAGCAGTAAATAAGTAACCAGGAGTTAAGACATTGTTGTGGGATTACATCTGGAAATGTTCAGTAGTTGGCCTTGGGGTTACCTTGACAAACCTAAGTACAGTCTTCCTGTCCCCCTGGGACTTACAGTATTAGCAAAACTTATATGTTCCTCAAAGACGTCCATTGTTAACTACAGTATAACTATAACAGTTGGCATTAGTTATTTAAATGTCATGAGCTATTATACTTATGCCTTGTAATTATCAGATCTTATGAGCAATATGTAGACAGTTTTCAATTTCTTTATTAAGTTGTTTAATATGGCCTAGTATACTATACATTTCATACACACCCTTCTTAAAATGTTACAGCTAACTTGATGTCTTTCAGACACCTATGGCAAGAGATTAACTAGAATTCTAGTTAGAAATATCTAAATTATGTTGCAGGATCACTTCTAACATTTCTGCAAGCTGCCCACATGATATGTTTAAAGTATTAATTAACTATTTTTATATATATAACAACCCAACACATACACACACACGAAGTGGCATGAAAGTGATAACATTTTTAGGGTCCCGGTAGTACAGACCGGTTCATTCTTGCCGCACAATCGAGAATTCCGGGTTCGAATCCTGGGAGGGACAGAAATGGCTGGGCACATTTCTTTTCACCTAATGCCTCTGATCACCTAGCAGTGAGTAGGTACTCAGGAGTTAGTCAGCTTGTTGTGGGGTTGCATCCTGAGCAGGGTCAGTAATTCAGCCTTAGGGGTGGGTTGAGACCTCGATATAAATCTATCGTTTATGAATACAATCTGGCTTCCAGTCCCCCGACACAATGAATTATTAATTAGGAATTATTTCGGTTCCTCCCAGACCCTTTATCAAGTCAGTAAGAGTCCAGGACAGACAGAAACTTCGCAACTCTAATTACACTTCATGTGTGTGTGGGGTTGGGTCATTTGTGTTAGCCATATTATTGTGACAAGTCTGTAAGATCTATATGCAGCATTTTCTATTACATAGATAGGTTAAGCAATGGGTTTCTTTCTGATAAGAATGAGAAGCTACTGAAATAATAACAGGTATGCAGATGTCATTAGAGGCAAAGAAAACCATAAGAGGAAAACATAAATTTCAAAGCTATAATGTGTGCACAAGAATACAGTGGAAAATGGTTCTTATATTATTTCTATCTTAATATAGAAATGGACAAGTTTCATGTAAGTAAGAGTAATAAAACAATAAAAACTCACATTGATGGATGAGACATATGGTGATCTCTCTCTGTAAAACAGACCCCCCCTCCCTCCATCCCCTCTCTAAACAATAAGTCTGCATTTGCCCACCTACGTGTCCAATAATCAAATCGTATACAGTGCAAGGCATCGGAGGAAGGTTTATCCTATTTATCCCAATGTTGGAGAGCACCAGAGAACATTCTAATGAAAATTAAATATATAATTAAAGTCATTTTCATTTTGCTGAAATTAATTTTTGCAGCAACAAATACAGTACTATACTATCTTCCAATAATCCTTGTAAATAAACTTTCTGGCATCAGAGGGTAACGAGGCAGCAGCAGTAGCTCAACTGAGGCCAACGAAAAATGTCTTCCTAGTTTATAAATATAATATATAGCACTAAAATTATAATTTTGTCCATGTAAATTGGGTATTTAAATACATACTGATAAGTGTTGAGTCATTGATGCTAATAAAAAAAAATTCATAGTGCCCTAACAAAAATTTCTTGGAAAAAATATATGAATCCGTTTAACAGATGGGGCCCAGTCCCAAATGACCCATAAAAGGAAGACTTCACTCTTTCAAAACAGGTATAAAACCTCAATTTAGGAGGATTGAAGAAATGGACACAAACACTGTTTTGAAATACATATTTTGCCCATCAATGTGGATTTTTAGGGTTTAATATAAAAGTGCGAATTAAGAGGGAAATGTATTTCCCTCGGTAACCAACAAAAACTAGATAGCCTTACAGTTTTTGGAGAATTACTGTACTGTATATCAATTGTAACAGGTTTCCTCTGTAACCAGCAACAAAATGCTGGCAGGGCAACAATTATTTATTAAGTGAAATCAACCCTTGGTTTCCTATTGGCTACTTCCATCAGATTCAAAACCATAAAAATGTACTAGGGGACTCTATAAGAATCTCACTGAACTTAATGCAGGGAGGATGGCAGGAGCTGTGTACTCAAGTTAGACTTCTACTGTATATGAAACAAGAGGCTTGTAAAATTGACACTGTGACAGATTCATAATGTCAAGGTGTAAATGAGTTATTTAAAGCATGGATATTTTCAGTCCTAGGTGACATGTTATATATACAATGGTGAGTAGCCAAGTGCAGTACAGCTTCTGAAAGCACCCCAGTGTGTGAAGTGATCCCTAAAGTGGAGTAACATTACTATGCTACTGATACGAGTGTTTGACTATAGATACGAGAAAGATCAGACTGTTTTGGTGTCCACAAAGTTTGGTTTTGAAGGTATTATAAATACAGTGATATCCAGTAAATATGAGTGACTCCCTCATCCTATGTAAGGAACAAGTAAATCCACCTGAATCTGTAACAGTTTTGAGGACTTGCCAGTTTCGAGTTCTTGCAGAGTTAACAGTATCTGAGGGATTAGTCTAATAAGGAGAACAGGACTGGTGACTGACACTTCAGAATTAACAACTAAGTGACTGACATGTGCACAAATAGCAACAGGTGAAAGTGAATCACTAAAGAGGTTGAGGCATGTATGTACTGTAGTTACATAATCTAGAAAAGTGAAATACAGTAACTTGCAGCTTCAGTAATGAGAATTAACTACTCAAAGTAACAACCAGTGTGATAGTCCTGCCAGTAATTGTCGATGAGTGCAAGTGCTGTGAGCTATTCCAAAGAGTTGGACAAAAAATTGGCCCCATTTAAGAATAAGTAGTCACTAAAATTCCACTTTGGTTAGCTGATCTCTGCTAGGAGAGTCTGACAGAAAATAAAGATTTAATAGGTGAAGCCATACCTTATGAATGCATATGTAGTAATTTCTCTCTGTCTTATTGTGATGTACAAATATCCTATGACTTTGAATACCCATAAAGGAGCAGGGGGGTCCAATAAGCATGCTGCACGAGTGCTTGTTGCAATGTATGCGAGTGAAAGTTGCCATATGATCAACTGAAATATTGTACACGAGTAATTTATTGAGGCATTGGGTTTTATTTGTGAATTGCATCTGCACAATTAGGCAAATCTAGCGAGGGGGGTGTCAGCATGCCACATTCTGCACTACTCGTAACCAGCTGATGCCCAGATAACTTGTCTAATGATCTCAATTCCATCAAGGGAGAATGTTGTAGTACCGGGGAGCATGTCGGTGAGGGATTCTGTCTATTTACAGCTGCAGCAGACCTCAGCTGTCCTGTCCAGTAATCGTCTCTAGCTGTCCGTCGACCACCTGCTCGACAGCCTGCGATCCTCGCCTCAGCCCAGCAGTCTCCACCAGTATTCACTTTCTGGCGTTGGGCCACGAGTCAAATAGTAATATCCTCTCGCACATTTTGCATTTGTTTATGTAATAAATTTACGACTCATCTGAGTGTTGCACTTGCATCCATTATGCATGTGTATTTACTCACCAATGCTGTAATTGAACTATGCACACCCAGTTCAATGAAAACAACTCTGACCACAAGTTAAGCAAATAATTCTAACTCATAACAACAGTAATCTGGCAAAACATTTCCTCTGGGCATTATGAATTCATAAGAACATTATCTCAACACAATTTCTAAACAGCAATAACAAATGCATACTGTGTTTCTTTAACCATACATACCTCTTTATTTCTAGATGGGGAGAGAGGATCGGGAGTTGCCTTGGTACCAACATCTGTGTCGGGAACGACAGCCGCACCAGGCACAACTGAAGAGTTACCGGATGCTCCCGAGTTTCCACCATCAACTCCACTGCTGCTACTCTTCCGCTGGGATAGATAAACAATAAAAAGCTTCCCTCCTACATTATCATCATTCCCCATTAAAATGGGAAATGGGGATAAGGAGCACCCCTGACCCTAATCATGAAGATGATAGCAAAGATGGTTCGCCACTCTTAATCTCCTTAAATACTGTACCCATATTAATTTGGAAGGGAAGGCTTCAGTAATGCTTAAATAGCCTGTTTTTTAACACTGATCTGTCAAAAAGTGTCAAGTCTAATTACATTAATTACAGCATTGTAATTAATTGGCTTGATCAACCAATGCAAAAATCTTACCTGTAATGCTGGAAACAGAGACGGAGGGAGAGTTTCAGGAAGTTCTATGTTATTTCTCCGCAAAACTACTAAGTGCATTGCAGCGAAGAATTCCTCTAGTGAGAGTGCTCCATCTCTTGTTACATCTGCTAGCTGCCTGTAAGGATCAATGATTTTTCTCAGTGCAATATACAAAATCTTACCTTTAAGGGGTAGAGAATGAAGAGTTTTACATCATATTATAATACTTCATGGCGAGACTTATTAAATAAGACTTTATTTGTGCAGATATATAAATGTTATGTAACCTTTAACATTACTTGTACTAAAAAGTAAATTTGTTTTCTATATCAGCACCAATGTTTACCGCATATATTTAATGAGTTCACAAATAGAATACTGTAATGTACATTAACATCAAGCCGAACATGTCTCAAAGATTCAACCCATTCATCTAACCCCCGTATTCAACGTACAAATCTTAGCCCTTTCACAGATAAAGAGAAAGAGGAGTGAACCCACATGACATAAAATGGGCAACAGTTTATTATGGGACTTTTAAAAAGAGATAGGAGGCGAATCTGTGAAAAAGTGGCAAGTTCACCCACCATCGAAAGACAAATTATTCCTTTTGCACCCTGATTGACATTTATGACAATAAAAATGAAAAAAAAATATGAAATGAAACAAGGACCGACATGACTTGAATAAAAGTGTAACCTCTAGAAAGACATGTATGTCTTGTGGGCCATCCCAAATTAGTTCTCCTATTCAAGAACATTTACATTTTTTTTAGTCCAAGATTATCTGTATACTCTAAACATTCATGAATTTTGCCATTGAAGAAGACAACCTCATGTTCAACAGCCATGGGAATGTAAGATAACACCATCCCACAGTCACCAGTATGCTTAAATACGTCGCGTTAGGAATAAGCGCTAACCATTACGACTATATAGCACTTGGAAGGGATGAGGATAAGAATTTAGGATAGGGATAAGGATTTAGGATAGAGCAGAGGGAAGGAATGGTGCCCAACTACATGGACGGTCGGAGATTGAACGCCGACCATCATGAAGCAAGAACGTTGCTCTACCGAGAGACCTCAAGTTCTCAAGGTTGTCATAGGAATATAAATAAGAGCTGACTCATATAGGCCAATAGGCCTTTTATAATTCCTTTATTCCTATGGTCTTAAGGTTTAATCCAAGCTATGGTGCAAAGTTAGAAATATTCAAATAATGCCCCTCACATATTAGATTTTTCTTTTGATTAATATACTTAATATGGGGAAGGAATGTTATATTCTGAGCATTATTGATCATGTTACTGAAATTAATTCTTTAATTGGTATCTAAAATGCTTAGGCTAGCTCACCCTAATCCTTGCACAAAAGCCCGCCACACCTTCTTAATTGAAGGTCAACATTTTTCAAAATGGATTACTAAAACCGCAACTGAACTCAGAACATTGGATTCACAATCTGTACCAAGAGAGAGAAAACAATAGCGTTTTTTTGCATCATGCAAGATTACCCCTTCAAAATAAAAATCCATCACTTCTCATGCATGAAGCAAATTAAAGAGCAGCCCAAGATTTGTCTTGAGGGAAAACTGCAATGCCTTAAGCCAGACTGAATGATAGGTATGAACATACAGAAATATAAGGAATTCTTACCATATTTTACTTAATTCATTTACAGGAAGTTTTGACTTTTCAAAAAACTCTTTGGCAGCTGTTCCCGACAGCAGTGCAGTGAGATCACTCTGCATTGAGCAGAATTGTTCGGTATAATACTGACGTTGTTCCTCGGTAATTGTCCACACATCGTAGTCTTCTTCCCCAGAAGAGTGACACTCTGAGGAATCTTCTTCTGTACCTAGTAACTGCCGGTGCTCATCATTAACTGCCAGAAAAAAACATGAAATACTGATAAATATAAATAAAAAAATGCAGAACAGGAATACTTGCCAAAGATTTGGCACACCCTATCTATTTTATCTTATTTCAGCATACAATCTGAGCCATGCAGCATTTTACTCATAAACTAAATATACTATTTGCTTAAAAATAGCCTAAAATGTTTCCCCAAAATAAAGCAAAACAATCAAAAAGTTCATATTGTACTACATTCTGAAATAAATATACAGTATTTTCATACTAACTTAAACCATGCCAGTGTGTATGCGCTTGCCCCCAAGTTTTCTCGTGGACACTGTTGGTTGGGGTTGGGGAGTCTGACGCAGGAGATGATACAGATGTAGAATGAGATACCATTCGACCCGAAGGATCACTCATTCTCTCATCTGCTCCTTCACCATCTTCACTCTCCATCATTCGATATCCACCATCAACCATCTACGTTGTGAAAAAAAAACCATGAGCATTTTGAATTATGTTTTAAAGAATTACATAAAGATGTAGACATCATACAAATTATGTCATCTCTAAAATTAGACAGTACCAACCTTCGGCCGAAGTACTGAAAATTGCAAAATAAATGTTGCCAAGGAAATGAGGTAAGCTTGCAAAATAAATACTACTATAGAAGTAGTATATATATCTATAAAATATATAAATACATCTATATCTATAAAATATAATGTGTGCATCTGTTGAAAGTACAAGGTCAGAGACTTAGGGTTAGTCTCACTCAAATTTGTAAGATGACACAAGGGGGTGTATGAGCCTCATAGGCAATTTGGAGTTGGCCCAGTGCCACTCCTTAAGATTGGTTTAATAGGGCAGGCTAAACAACCACAGAGAACAAAGTAAAAGCCTGGAAATATTTCACGATAAGTCCAACGCTTCAAATGCACCAGCAACACAGAACAAACACAGCAATAAGAAGTATACTAGGACAAGGAGGACAGAGGAACAAAAAAAAGTGACAAGGGGGGGGACAGAGACCAAAAGTAAATCTGACCTTAACTTTTTTCAAGTTTATATAAACAAAATGAAATACCTGTACAGTATTAAAGAAAAATATCCAGAGATTGGAAGTTGACAACACACTTTTGGAGAGGAAAGAAGACATGTGTGAAGCTCTGAATGTGAAATTCCGAAGTGTACTAGTGAAGAAATAGGCACATATGGCACCAAGGCCAACACACAGGCAATGTCAGACTATAGAAAACATTCACTGATCCAGAAAGGATGTACAGAAGCTGCTCGTGGACTTAAAGCAGAAATAAAGCAGCGAGACCTTGGCTACAGAGAGAGCATGCAGTCAAGCTTAGCTACCCACTGTGAACTATATTCCAAACATTACTTCATGAAAGCAAATTTCCAGATAATTGGAAAATGAGAAATATGGCCCTTTTATATAAATAGGGCGATAAAGAATATCCTTCAAATTATATCAGTATCCCCAAACCAGTATAGTAGTAAAAACAATTACACTTGTATTGATAAACCACCAAAAAGGCAATAACATGCTAACCAATAAACAGTTTGAACTTAAAGCCAAGAAATCATGTGTATTGAACAAGTCAAGTTTCTAAGAATAAATGACTGATATAACACTACAGGAAAAAGATGGATGGGCAGAAAGACTATGAAAAAAAGCTTTTGTCAGTATCACCCACAAAATTTAATTGGAAGCTGGAACAATCGAGAGGTATGTGAGAGAAACAACTGCAGTTGACGAGGAACTAGTGAATAGAAAGATCAGAGTAACAAAAGACTTAAAGGAACTAGAAGGGTACACAATGTTTTGTAGTATACATCAATGACATGCCCGGATGGTATCTAGGCTACATCAGTTCCAGATCAGACCAATAACCCTGACCTGTGACGTATTGCAGTCGGAGTCACTGAGTTGGATCAGGTCCGGACTAGAGGCGCAGTTCTCTTTCGTGGTGTAGGCCACATTGTTTTCTGCAAATGGAATATATAATTATCATCTATATAATTAAAAAATTTGCCTTACCTTCAATTTTGGCTACAGGCATAACTTGTGACTGTCAAGGTGGTGGAATTCACAGGGTAGTTAAATAAATTTAAGAGAAGTTGGAGTTACTACAATATAAATCTAGACCTTGGAAGAAGGCACATGTTAAGTGAGTCTGATGACAGCAAAAAAAATATGAACAATGTATGACTCTCACAAAATGATAAAACACGGGGAACCACAAAACAAAAATAAGAAAAAATGGTTTGTACAAGAAAATCTGACACTTACCATAGTGTGTGTTGTTGTTAGTGTGTAATCGTGGCAGTGGCAGATCCACCCCAAGGAAGAGAGATTCAGTCCTTACTGGCAAACCTCGCTGGGCTGTAGCCACAAGTTTCAAAGCCACAAACAATTCTCTTCGTCCATACCAGCCTTGATTAGCACCCCCACACACATGCCCAATCTGAAACAAAATCAGCTAATTAAATTACAGTAGTGAATTTCAATTTTGCTAATAAATTATGCTGTAAGTAGGGGGCTCAAACAGCAGAAGATAAAACAAAGTAAATATGAACATACGAATAAAGAACACGGCAAAAGGCTTATTGGCTCATACCGTACAAGGTAGCTCCTATTTATATCCCCCCAAACTCATTCATATGTCTAACATACACTTGAAACAATCTTAAGCTCTAGTGTGCTTAAGAGCACATGCAGCATCTGGTAACACCATCTGCTGTTACCAAATAATTTGTTCCAGAAATCAACAACCTTGCTTCCAAACAATGACAGTACTGTGCAACATTGCGAGGGTGACAGTGGAAGTGGCAAGAGACCAGCCAATGGGACTCAACGAAACAGTGGGACATTGCAACACTGAGAAACTGCAGTGCAAGCATCCCACGACCATACTTTAAGAGGGGCACACAACTTGAGAGTTCTTAAGAGCAACTTTTGTGTGAAGGAGGCCAATGACTCAAGCACAGATACTGTAAGAGGGCAGGTAAAATGATCATATAGCTTTCCTCTGAACTGAATTCAAGATTTTGGTAAAGGGGGAGCTATTCCACATGCAAGAACAGTGCTCTAAACTAAGGCAAATGAAACTTTTTCAGAGCTGAAGTATAAAAAAACCTTTGAAATACCAAGTATTTTAAAGCATCCTTGGCACTTTGTGAGCTGTGTGGTATCCAGGGCAAATCAGATGTTATTTATGCCATAGATGTCAATTAGGAGAAACGGTCACAATAATGTAACTGAATCAAATAATGATATTTTATTTAAACAAAAATATTAAGAACATGAATTACTGACTGAGTTATATTAAGTTAGGTTAGGTTTGATCAAATTTCTATGCTAGTTTTAATTCAAATAAACAGGAATTATGGGGAGAGTGGAGTGTGGGCCACGAGTGAGGTGTGGGCCACGAGTGAGGTGTGGGCCACGAGTGAGGTGTGGGCCACGAGTGAGGTGTGGGCCACGAGTGAGGTGTGGGCCACGAGTGAGGTGTGGGCCACGAGTGTGGTGTGGGCCACGAGTGTGGTGTGGGCCACGAGTGAGGTGTGGGCCATGAGTGAGGTGTAGACCACGAGTGAGGTGTAGACCACGAGTGAGGTGTAGACCACGAGTGAGGTGTAGACCACGAGTGAGGTGTAGACCACGAGTGAGGTGTAGACCACGAGTGAGGTGTTGACCATGAGTGAGGTGTTGACCACGAGTGAGGTGTAGACCATGAGTGTGGTGTGGGCCATGAGTGTGGTGTGGGCCACGAGAGTGGTGAAATTTCACACGTCCTCGTTCCGGCTGTTGTGAAGAGCAAAACCGTTCGGATGGTTACAAAATCGATAATAGATTAGTTTTGGACAAGGTCGAGTATACACACCTACACACACACACAGAAGGAGAGAAGGATTAAGACAGAAAAGGACTGTTTGAGGCTTCAAGAAGACCTAGACAAGCTGAAGGAATGGTCGAACAAATGGTTGTTAGAGTTTAACCCAACCAAATATAATGTAATGAAGATAGGTGTAGGGAGCAGGAGGCCAAATACAAGGTATCATCTGGGAGAGGAAATTCTTCAGGAGTCAGAGAAAGAAAAAGACTTGGGAGTTGATATCGCGCCAGACCTGTCTCCTGCAGCACATATCAAGAGGATAACATCAGCGGCATATGCCAGGCTGGCCAACATACGAACGGCATTCAGAAACTTGTGTAAAGAATCATTCAGAACTTTGTATACCACATATGTCAGGCCAATCCTGGAGTATGCAGCCCCAGCATGGGGTTCGTATCTAGTCAAGGATAAGACTAAACTGGAAAAGGTTCAAAGGTTTGCCACTAGACTAGTACCCGAGCTGAGAGGTATGAGCTACGAGGAGAGACTACGGGAATTAAACCTCACTTCGCTGGAAGACAGAAGAGTTAGGGGGGACATGATCACCACATTCAAGATTCTCAAGGGAATTGATAGGGTAGATAAAGACAGGCTATTTAACACAAGGGGCACACGCACTAGGGGACACAGGTGGAAACTTGAGTGCCCAAATGAGCCACAGAGATATTAGAAAGAACTTTTTTAGAGTCAGTGGTTGACAAATGGAATGCATTAGGAAGTGATGTGGTGGAGGCTGACTCCATACACAGTTTCAAATGTAGATATGATAAGAGCCCAGTAGGCTCAGGAATCTGTACACCTGTTGATTGATAGTTGAGAGGCGGGACCAAAGAGCCAGAGCTCAACCCCCGCAAACACAACTAGGTGAGTACAACTAGGCGAGCTCCTCTCGGACATAAGTTCGAACCCTCATCATGGCCCTTGTGGATTTGTTCATTTGATGCATCACGCTATTGTGATTTCTGTGTGTAGTATATATACATATATTATGATCGCCAAGACCTCGGGAGAACATATGAAGTAACTGTAGACTGTTGTTGTTGTTGTTTCAGATTTAGCTACTCAGAACGAAGTGTCCATGTAGCACGGGCTATGGTGAGCCCGTAATCTTGTAGACATCCAGGTACCTCATACCGACATATAGGTCATGTATGCAATAATCTGTCTCAACGGGCTATTCATGCCCGTGCCACCTCTTGGGTGGCTTACTCTTCATCAATCAGTGATCTGTCAGACCTTACCTATTCGTGGCTACGGGAAACTGAGGTCTAGCTCTTTATTTCCCGCCTACAAGTCTTGCTGTATACCTTTTACGTTATAATTTAGCGAATCTCAAGTTTAAATTTTGTACCGAATCTGGTCTTAAAATTGTGGGTACAGGAGACTTCAACACCTTATTAAAGTACATTCCCTTCTTGTTGACCACCCAATCAGGATGTAAGTATATCCTTGCATTTCCCGCTTCCACTCTCGTCCTCTCGCGTACTGTCTCTCACTTTAAGGAGGCTATCTTTGTCCATCTAGTCTAGTCCCCTCGGTATCTTGTATGTTACGATCATCTCCTATGTTTCTCCTCTCTTCCACGGTTGCAACGTTTACTTCACTTACCGTATCCTCTTGTTGCAAGTATTTGTACTTTTTCAATTTTGATTTTATGCAGACGAGGAGTCACAATAACGTGGCTGAAGTATGTTGACCAAACTACACACTAGTAAGTGAAGGGACGACGACGTTTCGGTCCGTCCTGGACCATTCTCAAGTCGATTGTGAGAATCGACTTGAGAATGGTCCAAGACGGACCGAAACGTCGTCGTTCCTTGCAGGCGATGAGTCACAATAACGTGGCTAAAGTATGTTGACCAGACCACACACTAGAAGGTGAAGGGACGACGACGTTTCGGTCCGTCCTGGACCATTCTCAAGTCGATTGTGACTCAAGTCGTCGTCCCTTCACTTTCTAGTGTGTGGTTTGATTTTATGCTTTACAAGGTGCAGATTTCTCCGCCGGCGGTGCATATTCCAATATTAGTCAACCAAAGGCTGAGTAAATTGCCTTGAAAGAGCCCCTGGTTTAGTTTCTAAACGAATTCTGTTCTAATGTATATGTGTAATTACCCAAGTGTAGTTACAGGATGAGAGCTAGGCTCGTGGTGTCCCGTCTTCCCAGTAGACATATAATGCTGCGAAACTAAGTACTGACGGTTTTGGCCACCACCCAACTTAATTAACTTTATCCACCGTCCACCACTCTGTTTGTAAAAGAAAACTATGTTATATTTTTTTCGGCACCTTTGTTTCCTAAGCTTGAATCTGTGACCTCTTGTTCTTGAAGATGCTGGTTTGGGGAATTTCTCTTTGTCAATTTGGTCGATTCTTGTTAGTATTTTGTAAGTGATCACAGGTCTTTTGTAAGTGATCACAGGTATTTTGTAAGTGATCACAGGTCTTTTGTAAGTGATCACAGGTCTTTTGTAAGTGATCACAGGTCTTTTGTAAGTGATCACAGGTCTTTTGTAAGTGATCACAGGTCTTTTTCTTCTATCTTCTAACTTTGGCATATTTAACACCTCTAGCCACTCTTGGTAACTCTTGTTTTTCAGTTTCAGAAGCCACTTTATAGCATGCCGATTCCCGCACGAGGCAGAAACAAATGGGCAAAGTTTCTTTCACCCTGAATGCCCCTGTTGCCTAACAGTAAATAGGTACCTGGGAGTTAGTCAGCTGTCACGGGCTGCTTCCTGGGGGTGGAGGCCTGGTCGAGGACCGGGCCGCGGGGACACTAAAAAGCCCCGAAATCATCTCAAGATAACCTCAAGAAGATGCCTTTGCACCTTTTTCAGTTTATTGATATTCTTCTTCTTGAGAGATGGGCACAATACAACCGTTTCATCTTCCAATTTTGGTATCATACATGTCGTAAACAAGTCCTTTAATAATTCGCCATCCACGCATTTAAAAGCTTAGACAGCCTTGTTACTACAAGTTAATAGTTACTGTAAGAACTATCAATTTTCAGGAGGATTTAGACATGTGTTCTGAACTATTCTACTGAGCAAGCAGGTTATGTTTGCTCTTACGAGGTTCTTATCGTCTAGCTAGCAGGTATTCCAGCACGTTCTCTCCATCTGCCACTCCGTAAAAAACATAACTGTTTTATCTAGACAGAAACGTACGAATCCAAGAAAGCCACCCAACGAACAAGTTACAGCCCCGCTCCTGTGTTAGGTAAGTCCACTACGGGCTCACCATAGCCCGTGCTACTTGGAACATTTTGTTCCCAACAGTTGAATCTTAAACAACAACATCCACCCAACTTATCGGCTGATGCAGAGAAAACGTCAAATTTGACGGTGCATTAATTTTCACTTAATACGTAAAAATCTTTCACGAATTGTTGATTCCGTAAATAAACATGATGTATTAGAAGAGGAGACGAGTTGCAACCTAACAGTAGCGTAGCTAATTGTGTGGGTATAGTAGAGATTAGCAATTTGTGAGCTTGGCAATGATACGTACGTACGTACACATGCACGTACGTACGTATGCACGTACGTACGTATGCACGTACGTACGTGCGTGTGTATGTGTGTCAACAGCGGAGGCAACTATTACCAAGAGGTACAGCTTTAAGAAGGCGAGAAGTCAAATGTTAAACATTTAGTGGCAGTAATCACGCGACTCAATATCACCATGTAATCCATACTGGCTGGTAAAGAGCCACACCTCACTCACCCGTGAACACTGATAGGTAAATATTGATAGGCAAGTACAGTCCAATAATTTTTAGGGGGGCCCTGAAGAGCGAGTTCAATTTGTTGACGGTTCACAAAGGGGTCGAAATCCTGCCACTTTACAGTGAAAAGTGGTCCAGTGTGAGGGAGGAAGAGACGCGGTGCACTTTACTTTTCACATTTCATGTTACGAGTATTCTTAGTCTAAATGTTGCACTGCCCTAAGTCACACAACAAACAACTTGCCTTTACTGCGCCACCAAGCACCGGCTCCACCCCCTACGCCCTCCCTGCACGGTGGGCTGCGTCAGAATTGTCAGAGCGCCGTAATATACGCAGCTGGAGCAAGGTGAGGGGACGGTACGAGGGGTAACAGGTGGTGACGGGGGTGAATGACCTGCCTTAGGACCAGGTCAGTCAGTCAGTCAGCGTGCCACCCCCTCTTCTACATCACTGCCAACATCAACACTTTCCAACATGACCTTCCACTTCGAGGGGGGGAGAAGGGGAGTCACTGACAATAGATCATTTGGCTCTATTGCCTCCCCTAGTCGTGTTTACAACGCGCTAGAAGCGGTATATAGTCTTGAGCAAGAGAGATGAGTTCCGAGGCGACAGAGCGACCCCCCGCCCGTTCACCAGCGCGTCCCCGTCATAACTGGAACCAAAACATGTTGCGGACCTGCGGCGTGGTGGTGGTGGGTGCGTGTTTGGTCCCCGCCACGGCCCTGTTGCCACGTCTCATCTGCCGCGTGCTGTTGTTTTGATGCGTCATGCCTTGGCAACGGCAGACTTGGCATCAGCGTTGCCTCGGGGTGAGGGGATTCGTTGATGCAAGCAGAAGACATAGAGGGGAATTTCCCCATGCTAATAACTTTATGCTACAATATTTCACTCGTAAAATGTGCCAAGACGTAAAATTCATGGCATTCATAGAGGTACATTGCCAGCAGTTGGCGGTAAAGTGAAGGGTCGGTAGGAGAGGGTAGCAACAGCAGAGGCAGGAGGGGTCAGAGGGGGGTTGGGGGCGTAAGGACAGACAGGGGGGCGCTCCTCCCCCCAGGCTGCTGCTCTGTATCACGGGGCGACACACGGGGGTCTCACTTTACCTTCCACCATCACCACACACCCCGCCCCTCCACCATCACCACCACACACCCCGCCCCTCCACCATCACCACCACACACCCCGCCCCTCCACCATCACCACACACCCCGCCCCTCCACCATCACCACCACACACCCAGAAATATCCTGTAAGAACACTATAAACTTTCTAGGTACAAGTGACGTGATGAACCCAGCGGGTTTTCTTCCTATTGGGGAGTGTTGTATATGCTGCTATGGCGGTGTGTCCACTCACAGGATGAGTGGCGCTGCCCAGTAAACTCGCCCCTCGCGGGGTAGAAATAACCTCAGCTACTCTATCCCTTTGAGATGTATTTTTTATCTTGTCTCAATACACATACTTGAACTCGCCCCTCGGGAAAAAATAAAAAAAATAAAATTAAATCATACGCTTAAGCAATGCAGACATGAATACAATGTCCATATCCCCCCCACCTACTAACCCCTCTTCCATCTATCAACCCCTCTTCCACCTACCAACCCCTCTTCCACCTACCAACCCCTCTTCCACCTACCAACCCCTCTTCCACCTACCAACCCCTCTTCCACCTACCAACCCCCTCTTCCACCTACCAACCCCTCTTCCACCTACCCACCTTCAGCAAATACTAATTAGGTAACCCAAAAAGCAAGGTAAAAAGTGTGGGAATGCGAGGCTGCACATGACACAGCTCCTGCCCAGCCCTCCCACAAGACTCCCATTACATAAATAACCTCATAACACACAACGTGTTTCGGTTTCCACCCCCAACCCCCCTAGACCCACTAAGGGCTTTCATTAGACACACATCAACACGTGCAAATATTACGTCCAGAAACTCGTATCTCCCCAATTACTACCCTGATTTAGTGCAAGTCCATCTGTCTGTCCTATTTGCCAATCTCAGTTACCCCAATTATTCCATTGCTGGGTACGAAATTTCAGCTCCTGGAACCACCAAGACTTTTTACAAGAATATCTTGTGAGGTGCTTTGGGATATTGGCTGTGAGGATAATAGTTATACGGGTGGCCATTGGTACACCATACGGGCTCACCATAGCCCGTGCTACATGGGACACTTCGTTCTGAGTAGCTAAATCTAAAACAACATGGTATACCAGCGATGTGGCGTAACTGGGAGGGGAGGGAGGTATACTGTCGAGGTATACCTTTGGGAGTACACGTTGCTGCTGTTTATAATGGTGGTGGTGGTGGTGGTGGTGTGGTTGTACATGGTGGTGGTGGTGGTGTGGTTGTACATGGTAGTGGTGGTGGTGGTGTAGCTGTACATGGTGGTGGTAGTGGTTGGTTTTGTGGTTGTGATTGTCACAACCACAACAACCACATTATATTGTGGTTGTCAGCTGGGGAGGATGGTGGTGTATCGACTGGGGAAGTGAGGGAGGGGGGAGGGGGGGGGCAGGTGTACTGCTGTAAAGTGCTTTAACTCTTAATAATAAAATCATTAAAAAAAATCCTCAATAATCCTACCAAGGAGGAGACAGCAGAATTGTCAAGTCGAAGCTATAGTGACACCAGCCCAGGTATATAAGGATATATTTTCTATATATAAGGATATATCGATGTGGAGGATGATATAGGAAATCCTATCAACACCCCCATTTTGCCACTCTGTTGCGTCTACCCATCCTACCCTGAGAGGATGAAGGCGTCTACCCATCCTACCCTATGAGGATGAAGGCGTCTACCCATCCTCCCCTGAGAGGATGAAGGCGTCTACCCATCCTCCCCTGAGAGGATGAAGGCATCTACCCATCCTCCCCCTGTGAGGATGAACGCATCTATCCATCCTCACCCTGTGAGGATGAACGCATCTATCCATCCTCCCCCTGTGAGGATGAACGCATCTATCCATCCTCCCCCTGTGAGGATGAACGCATCTATCCATCCTCCCCCTGTGAGCATGAACGCGTCTCCTCATCCTCCCCCTGTAAGCATGAACGCATCTATCCATCCTCCCCCTGTGAGCATGAACGCATCTACCCATCCTCCCCCTGTGAGCATGAACGCATCTACCCATCCTCCCCCTGTAAGCATGAACGCATCTACCCATCCTCCCCCTGTAAGCATGAACGCATCTACCCATCCTCCCCCTGTGAGCATGAACGCGTCTACCCATCCACCCCCATCTACCATCTACCCCCCCCCCCCCCGACAAACGAGATATAGGCCTCACTTATCCAACCCGTCCTCTCTCCAGCTTTCCCAACGTCACTAATCGCGTGTACGAAATTGCCTCAAACCTAACTAAACCGAACACCCCCACGTAGAGAACACGTGACACCACGTCAATTTTTGCGACCCCGTTGTGATTTTTTTTAGTACGTCGAGGCAGGGGGGGAGGGGAGATTTATACGTCAAAATACGATGTAGTGCCCGTCCTATCAGGCCCCCACCGTCTCCAGATAAGAGACCAAGTACAAGCCCATAGCGCTCTCCTCATAATAGACCCGGAATGCAGCATCAGTAGCAGCATCAACAGAAGCATCAGCAGCATCAATATGAACAGCAGCAGGAGCAGTAGCAGCATCAGCAACAGTAGGATGCGCGTTAAAGCAGCAGCAACAGCAGCAGGCAGCAGCAGGAGGCGCGTTAAAGCAGAAGCAACGACTGGGGTGGGACAGTGACGCCACACGATCAATCCCACTGGAGATGCATGCCTCTGTGTGTGTGTGTGTGTGTGTGTGTGTGTGTGTGTGTGTGTGTGTGTGTGTGTGTGTGTGTGTGTGTGTGTGTGTGTGTGTGTTGACGTAACCATCCTAGCACCAGCATCCTCATCTTCGGCACCGCATCCTGCTCTCCATCCTATATTACGTTATCACTCGCCGCACATCCCACG